>NC_059171.1:42152945-42230445 GCF_019923935.1 Bubalus bubalis | reverse complement strand
TATGAATGGTTTCAGGGAGCAGAGGACAGAAACAGCACTGCCTTGTGAATGCATCATCTTTTGTTTGGTGACAAACAAGGATGATCCAAACATTATGTGTGTGTGTGTGTGTGTGTGTTTTCCTGTAAGTTTCTGGTGGTACTGAGTAAAAAGACACCCTCCCTTAGGATCAGCTGAAAGTCTTCTGCTTAACTCTGTTGTTATTTTGCCTGACTTGCCAAGTTAGTAATGGTTTTATCCCGTCCCCTTATGGGTGTGGCACAGGTAAAAGTGTTCATTAAATGGCAAATAACACTTTTATAGGGGCAAAAGCTTTGTAGATGTAATGAATATGTCCAAGTGTTGAATCTCATTTGTCACATACCTTGACTTGACTTCTTCTGAACCCTAATTACTGGTTAATTTATTTTCTGCAGTTTGTTTACTGGATTGGCCTGATTGTCTTGGATCATGTACAGTGGGAACAGATTCATTTCTATGATGAATAACTTGGTAACTTATTAAAAACTTCTTTTGTCCAGAGGATATTAAAATTCAGAAAATATTGCAAACCATTAGTCACTGTAACAAGCTCTAATATGATTGCAAAATCCATTTTGCGAGTGTTATCTATTGATTTATACTAGAAATCAGTGATAACTATACTATCAGGAGTCACCCGGCGATTATAATACCTGCGACTCTTCAAATATGCTTTCAAACTATAAACAGGCCACAAAAAGAGCAGAATGTGGCTATCTGGGGCAGGTCCAGGCATTATTTATTTGGGTTGGCCTGCCACTATTTGTTTGGGCTGTTTCTTGAAGTTCAAATGCTGGATTGACGTACTGAGTGTGAAAACCCAAAGCCGTGGTGTGAGAATTTGTAACATTGTGCCTCTGATGTTGGTGGTCCATGGATCAATAGCGAAAGCATTAGATTTGGGTTACACAGTTTGAGGGGAGTGCAGGCCCTCACATAAGATGGAAAACTTCTAAGTTGATGGTATTGAAAACAGAATAGAATGATTATAATTCATCGCTTTTACAGCAACAGCTGACAGCCGTTCAATTGTCAACTTTTCTTCTGTTGATACCTTATCTATTAAAACTTTTAGAATACCTGGGAGGAAAAAAAAACACATTAACTTTGTATAAATAATAGATCTCAACCCTGGGAGCTATATAGAATATTCATGAACTGTGCTTATATTCACACAACTCTAACACTTTAAATTAACATGTTGTGAATAGAAGATATAAATGTACAAATTTTTTTGCTTTATTAATCTCATGTGGGAAGCTAAAGAAAGAGTATTCTTGTTGATTTTCTCAGGAAAGGCTATTTAGTCTCATTGCTGGACAATTATTTACATGTGTGTATGTGTGTGTTAAGTTTATCCATGAATATGGACTGACCACCCTCACTGTCTGCAGAGCAATTTGCTAGGTGCCAGGGTTACCCTTGAAGTTCCCTTTCAGAGAGGGCTGGATTTTGTCTTTGATTGTATAACAACCAGATGAGATAGAACTTGCTTATGAATAGGTTCTCAAAGCAGAGAGAGCTTGAGATACCAGAACCAAAGGCTATGTGTACTTTTTTTTTAAATTTATATTTATTTCACTTTTGGCTGTGCTTAATCTTCATTGCTGTGTGGGCTTTTTTTCTAGTTGCAGTGAGTGGGACTACTCTCTAGTTGCGGTGCTCAGGCTTCTCGTTGCAGTGGTTTCTCTTGTGGAATACAGGCTCTGGAGTGCTGAGACTTCAGTAGTGTGGCTCCCAGGCTCTAGAGCACAGGCTCAATAGCTGAGGTTCACAGGCTTACTTGCTCTGCATTATATGTGGTCTTCCTGGATCAGGATTGACCCTGTGTCTCCTGCACACTGGCAGGCAGATCCTTTACCACTGAACCACCTGGGAAGCCTGGCTATATATATACTCTTACCTTCAAAATGTTATGTCATATACAAATTAACTCTCCCCACTATCTTCTTTATTTACTTATCTCTTAAATACCTAAGTGTCCTTGTGGGGTAGTGTCTCCAAATGGTCAGGAAACAAAAACACACTTTGAACAAGCTTACCTTGAATTAAAAAGATTAAAGAGATAAATATTGGAGCCATTGAAACTCAGTATTGGGCAGCTGGACTCTATTATTTTGCATCAGCCTTCAAAGAGCATTTATTCATTCTAGCAGTCACTAGAAAAAATCCCTCCAGAGTAGCAATGTGTTGAGAATGCAGTTTCTAAACTGATTCACAGAAACTGTGCATCAGATCCAGAGGATTTTCAAGAGCAGTAATGAGGATATTAGCAAGCTTGGTCAGCCTGTGTAGGCAAAATAAAATTGCTCTATAAGTAACATTAATTGCTTTTAAATGAGACCCTAACAAATTAGCCTAGGCCTGGAAAAAATGATGGTTTATAATACGGCGAAAATATTAAAATTGGACTTAAAACAGTGTCTGAGCTAATGACTAGACAATAATTGCCTATATAAAATTCATTTTCATTAGGAGTTTAATTTACATCATTTTGCATTGTGAATTATTCAGACTTTAAGGGAAAGTGACAAGTAGCAGTGAAAAGACAGATAAATACATGGCTGGGAGAAAAACAGTTCTTCTCATTGACAGCATATTGATTCATAACACTCCCAAATGTGGGGATGTGTCAGGGCAATTTGAATGGGCCACTTTACCTCTTGCATGGTCAACCTGAAGCAGTCTTACCTCAAAGAAGTGTGTGTCCTTATTCCAGTTTAAGGAGGTTAGAGGTTAAAGGTTAAGGGGTAGCTTAAAAGCATCATCTGCCTAGCTGCTTAACTTTAACCTGATCAATTTAATGAAAATCTGTTTTACAGATGTTGTTTTAATGTATTTGGCAGGATTTAAGCAGCTTTAACATTAGACGTATGCTAGTAAAAATTATTTCTTTATTTGACCAGAACAACACCTTTCCTTTCATGTTTAAGGTAGAAGGCTTGTGGGTTATGGTATTTTGGCAAAGAACCCAGAGGCAGAATGTGTTGATGATCTTTCCATATGGGCTCCAAAAAAAAAAAAAGGAATACCTTTATGTCTATTGCTAATGATGACTGCAAAAACAAACAAAGCTGCATTCGTTTTTTTGGCAGTATTCTTTTCCTTAGGATTTTTTTGTAAAGGAATTTTGTTATTGTGAAGACAAGCTTGCTCATTTCTTCAAGCAAACTTCTCTGAAACATTAGGCACTATTCAAATTTTGATCTTATTTTTCCTCCAAAAATTTTAATGATGAAGCAAAATTGGGCTAAGAAATTTAAGCAATAAATTGAAACTGTAGATTGCACTTAATCTTCTCTTTTAATGTCTGAAAGTATATTTAAAGTGAGGCTAATAAGTACTGAATGTATGAAGCCAAAGTGTTAGTCACTCGTTTGTGTTCGACTCTTTGTGACAACCTGGACTGTAGCCCACCAGGCTCCTCTGTCCATGGGATTCTCCAGGCAAGAATACTGAAGTGGGTTGCCATTCCCTTCTTTGGAGGATCTTCCCAACCCAGGAATCAAACCCAGGTCTTCTGCATTGCAGGCAGATTGTTTACCATCTGAGCCACCAGGAAAGCCCCTGTGTGTGCGTATCTATATCTGTATAATGCCAAAACAGTGTTCTCAGCTAACTACTTTATTAGATTTGATTATATTTTTCTAATTTCACGCCTTTGCATCCTCTACAAATTTCTGTCAATTGATATTCACATAATGAGTCCTCAATAAATATTTGTAAGATGAATAATGGACTAATGCATAAATTGAGAAATGTATTAAAGAAACTACTTCCAATCCTCATTAAAAAATGCACTGCAATTTAGTCTAGCCCTTAAGTGATCCCAATCCTTTTCTAAAGTGTCCAGTAGAAAGATGTAGCGAAAACCACTGAGCACTCCACATTCCAACTGAGAACAAACGAGACTCTGATAATATTTCAGAATTACAGTTTACCTTATTCTTGCCTTAGAATGGCTGAAACTTTTCTGGCCAGCTGATTGGTTGACTGCCATCCTGTGCTGGGTGTGCAAATGTGCTTGCCACACCTGTGCTTCAGCTGCTTTTATATATATTTTTAAATGAGGTGTTCACAGTTTCACTGGATCAAAGTTAAAAGCTTAATTATACTAGTCTTTTTTTCTTCTTCTTGCATCTGCTAGTTGTGAAGGAGAATCATCTGTCTGAATTCCATAAGGCTGTTTTCATATTTGGATTTCAAATTGGCTGAGGGCAGTGAATGAATCTCCTGTCTCCATGGTGAGCAAAGGAAGACACGTGGGATTTAGTCCTACGTAACTTTTAGAGTAACAGTCCCCCAAGGAACATTTTTGGAGTTTTCTCATTATCCATGTTATGGATGAAAGAATCCAGGTTAAGAACTAAAATCAAGGTGCAGGGGAGGGTCACAGAAAAGAATGCAAAAAAAGAAAAAAACACACGTCGGGCAATGTATATGGCAAGGAAATAAAAAATGGTATAATTAGCTTCACCTGCCTTTTTTTTTTAACTGGTAGGAAATATAATAATCTGATGAGTTTGGAATTAACAAAGAATCATAAGCATTTTCATTTCAATAGGCCTGAGTCCAACTTTGCAATTTAAAATCAAATATACCCGATACGTACCATTTCAATTATTGAACTGTCATTGTCCGGGTGTGATGGTAAAAGAGGTCAGGAGATTGTGTGGTGCCTATTTGCATAAAAGTCATTGTGCGAAAGGAAATTGGAATATGTGTGTGTATCTAAAAAACCAAAACAGGTTTTTCTTAATCTTATTCTAGTCATTTGTTTAGATAAAGAAAGCTGTTTTCAGAGATAAACAAAAGTTATTCTTTTCTGTTGCTAAACATTAACCTGAATATGGAAATTTTTGCACTTTTTGCATTAGTTTCCTATTTCTGTTCCTTTCAAGGTTGAATTTCAGTGTGAAATGTAATTCCAGCTGCAGGATTTATTTTTTTTTAAAGTAATCACAACTCAAATTATTTTATTGTATTTTCATATAAAAAGCAAGGCAGAGGCTGAAAAAGTTCCTGTAGTAGAACAATACATGCTGGCTTAATACTTATAACTAATAAATACACAGATCAAATAGAGATCAGTTGGTTAGCTAATAGCAACTAATAAATCACTAGTGATTTCAGATCACAATGTAATTGGCCAGACCTACTACTTCGTCTACTTCTGTTTTTAAGCTTGACATTTACTGAAGCACACCATGTGTTAAAACATGGCTGTTGCTGCTGCTGCTAAGTCGCTTCAGTTGTGTCTGACACTGTGCGACCCCACAGACAGCAGCCCACCAGGCTCCCCCGTCCCTGGGATTCTCCAGGCAAGAACACTGGAGTGGGCTTGCCATTTCCTTCTCCAATGCATGAAAGTGAAAAGTGAAGGTGAAGTTGCTCAGTCGTGTCCGACTCTGTGCGACCCGGTGGACTGCAGTCCACCAGGCTCCTGCGTCCATGGGATTTTCCAGGCAAGACCCAGCACAAATATGGGCGTTCTCACTGCATTCACAAGGCAAGAAATGCATATTACAGTATGAGTTGAGAACTCTCTTTGTATTCCAGTAGGGAAAAAGGGATCAAAAATATCTGTTGGTCCAGATACATTATATATATATATATTTTAATATATACAGATAGATACACACACCTATAGACACATATTGATACATGCCAATCTGTAGAAGGATGACTTTAGACCAGGTATTCACAATTTATTACATCCATGTCAGGAGAGATAAAACTATATTGCATGTGTGGAACTGTTACCAAACCCAAGCAAAATTTAAAGAAAGCAAAGCGTGTCACTGGGACTCCCTGATTTTATTTTTGACGTGTCTTTCCTTAACTGGTCCTGCCATATCCCCACACATCAGGCACTCACCGTTATCCTCTTCTCTCTTTGCTGAAATCTTACTGTTTACTCCTACCCAGATCTTCTCTTCATGGAAATACTCTGTGTTGAGAGTTCACCCATCTAATTCCCCAAAGAAAACGAGCATCCTTTTAATTATGGGGGAAGGACACCTTTCTGTAAAAGCAGAGTGGTGCATTAAAAGGTGTAAAGGACTCAGGTTTTTTCCCAGAGTGCATTTGGTTTTAAATGAAGCACTTAATCTGGATGAATTTCTAATGTATGAGGGGGAAACACTTGTTATGTCAGGTATGGGGATGTGGAGGGTGGTGGCCCACCCTAACAGCTTCCTTCATCTCCCTCCTTCTAAACACACACACACACACACACACACACACACACACATCACATATCACACCCAACCTCCACCTCAGAAAAGTAGTAAAAACTGGCACTACCATTAATTTACCGCAGGACCATGTCAACTCAGGCTTTGGGATTTATGTTACAGTGTTTGAATAAGTTGTGCTCATTGTCTCATGTGAAGTGTAGAAAGAAAGTGTTAGTCACTCAGTAGTGTCTGTCTCTGCGACCCCATGGGTTGTAGCCCACTAGCCTCCTCTGTCCATGGGATTTTCCAGGCAAGAATACTGAAGTGGGTTGCCATTTCCTTCTCCAGGGGATCTTCCTGACCCAGGGATAGAACCCATGTGTCCTGCATTTAACCCAAAGTTGTAAATCCCTATGTATCTCCCACCCTGAGATCATTTTAGGAAATGCAGACAGAGGTTTATATCTCATGATGAATGTGCTCTCCCCACTGGTTTCTTTGGCATCCACGTAATCGTCCTTGTTAGTGGAGCTTGTTTAAAATCACTGAAATGCTTGCATGGGTGCTGGGATGCCATGCGGTAAGGCGGCCAAAGTCATATGTTAAACAGGCCTCGCGCTGCTGAAAGGGTCTTGGCCCCGGGTGGAGTGAGGAGGAGCTGGCATGTGCATAATGACCGCGATTCTGCTTCCAAAACATCTGGCCTGCCTGAGTTCTACTGGAAATGCTTTACCAAGTTTGCTTCAAGTCTGAGTCTATGCTCAGGCTGAGTTCAATTAGACGTGGAGATTTGTTCATTATTCAGATAATTCAGGCCTTCAAAATGCATTTCTTTCACCCCTGAATTATCAGTGTATTTCCGGAGACCTTATGGTGATATGATTTATTCAAAAGAAGAGCAACAATTGGAGGCACAGCCCCCAAGAACCTGCTGGGAAACATCTTCATAGATTCTGTAACCAAAGAGGAACATGGTGATTGATGTTCTGTTTGCAGAATACCCAAATGACATCCCAAGTCTTACTTCTGATAAATACAGAAACATTCATTGAGCACTTCGTTTGGACTGGGTTTTTAAATGTCTCTGTTTATGGAGCTAGTCCCATTCATGAGGAAGGATACAAACCATGTTCTCTAAGGTGATGCTTCCTAGCTGACTCTGTTCTTCCAATGTGGCAGGGCCTTTAATCAAATTAAGGGTTGAATCCATATACTAAATCCTAAAGAAAATAAACCCTGAATATTCATTGGAAGGACTGATTCTGAAGCTGAAGCTCCAATACTTCGGCCACCTGCTGTGAAGAGCTGGCTCATTGAAAAAGACCCTGTTGCTGGGAAAGATGGAAGGCAAAATGAGAAGAGGGCGGCAGAGGATGAGATGGTTAGATAGCGTCACTGACTCAATGGATGTGAATTTGAGCAAGTTCTGGGAGATAGTGAAGGACAGAAACGCATGGCATGCTGCAGCCCATGGGCTCTCAGAGAATCGAGCAGGACTTAGCAACTAAACAACAACAACCATATACTAGCCCTCAAAAGCTTCCGTGTTTTTATTTGTCAATGGTTGGTCAAAGGCTAGGTGTGATTGCTTTCTTGGGTCATCAGGAGCTGTAGAACAATATGTCTTGGCTGACTCATTGCTCTTTTGCAATGTAAGACTTAGTGAGTCAGTTTCAGACAAAGGTTATGGTGGGAATTACAGAGTGAACTAGAGCTTCTCTATTAGTTGGAAGATTTATGTTGTTCTTTAAACATGAGGATGGTGCTACATCCTTCTTTAAACATGCTGCTGCTGCTGCTAAGTTGCTTCAGTCACGTCCGACTCTGTGCGACCCCATAGATAGCAGCCCACCAGGCTCCCCCAGTCCCTGGGATTCTCCAGGCAAGAACGCTGGAGTGGGTTGCCATTTCCTTCTCCAGTGCATGAAAGTGAAAAGTGAAAGGGAAGTCACTCAGTCGTGTCTGACCCTCAGCGACCTCATGGGCTGCAGCCTACCAGGCTCCTCCGTCCATTTTCCAGGCAAGAGTACTGGAGTGGGAAACATGAGGATGATGCAATTCCTAGAAAATGAAGAAGAAAACAATTTGCTAAAGATGCAAAATGTGTCAAATTACAACTTCAGTCAATTCCCTTTTAGAACAAAGATGTAACTTTGAGTCTTAGAGTCTTGGAGACTGTGAGTTCTGTTTACAATGCTATTGAGGAGAATTCTACTTAAAGGTAAATTATGCTGATGACAGTTCTGTTGCCGCTGATAGTAACTACTATATGTGGTTAGCATTCCATTTCACTTAGTTTTATAATACTTTGTTAATATTTAGGTTTCTTTAAAGGAAAAGTACTTTTGCAGCTTTGAATATAATACATATATTAAATATGTATATGTAAATATAAATGTGTATTGAGATCATATTATTATTTTATAGATACATATTTTCCTAAAGACTTTCATTGGAAATATTTGGAAGCATAGAATATACTATAGGCTTCCCTGGTGGCTCAGACGGTAAAGAATCCACCTGCAATGTGGGAGACCTGGGTTCAATTCCTGAGTTGGGAAGATCTTCTGGAGAAGGGAAGAGCTACCTACTCCAGTATTCTTGCCTGGAGAATTCTATGGACAGAGGAGCCTGGCAGGCTACAGTCCATATGGTCACAAAGAGTTAGACATGACTGAGCAACTTTCACTTCACTTCATCTGTCATTGGGCTTCCCTCGTGGCTCAAACAGGAAAGAATTTGCCTGCAATGCCAGAGACTTGGGTTCAGTCCCTGGGTTGGAAAGATCCCCTGGAGAAGGGCATGACAACCCACTCCAGTATTCCTGTCTGGAGAATCCCATGGACTGAGGAGCCTGGTGGGCTACAGTCCATGGGATCACAAAGAGTTGGACATGACTGAGCGACCAACACTTTCAGATTGAATCCTCCATACTATTGGGCTTCCCTCCTAGCTCCTTCGGTAAAGAATCTGTCTGCAAGGCAGGAGACCCAGGTTCTATTCCTGAGTCAGGAAGATCCCCTGGTGAAAGGAATGGCTACCCACTCCAGTATTCTTGCCTGGAGAATTCCATGGACAGAAGAGCTGGTGGGCTGCAGTCCACGGAGTCACACAGAGTCGGACAGCACTGACTGACTTTAAAAAACAAAATTCATTTGGGAGTCCACTTTTATCCCTTCAAGTGACAGATTATTTTTAAGATCCTGCAATTGTGATGTAACAGAAGAGCTCAGTAGTAGGGTTTACACCCACAAAAGCAGTCAACTAACATGATGAACTTACAGCTTTTGGGAGCATCTCCAAACTGGAAGGAGACACAGCTGTTTAAAATTGTTACCTGTTTACTGTCACAACAGAATTCTTTCTCTTTAAAGAAACTTCCTTTTCCTGACATTTTGGGGGTGCTTGGTATATTAAATAGAAAGGACTCATAGAATATTTATCACTTCGAGTGCCTGAGCTCTCAGTGCTTGCAAGTTAAGCACCTTCGGAAGCTGCCTTAATTCATTCAGGTCACCAGGGTACTCCAGCAGTAATGTACTAAATGGTACCCCGCTGACCTGAAAGAGGGAATGTGCCTCCCTAAGCATTTAACTTCCTCCACAGCAACAAGTAAAAGCACAGTCTAGTCTCTACCCAGGACCCCAGTCTTCTCTTCCCTTTTCCCAACATCCTAATAAGTACTGGAGGAAGTCCTATTCATTTGCTATATACCTAGCATTTTAAAAGATAATCTTGTTTTGAAAATTTTTTTTAAACTTGTATCTTCTGCTTCTTACTTTGATCCCTTTCATTCCAAGTTTCCAGGAATTTTCTTTCCACCATAGGTTTCTTTCTTTCTTTTTTAAATCTCTTTATCCTTTATTTTTGTTTATTTATTTGGCTGCACTGGGTCTTCATTGCTGCTCTCGGGCTTTGCTGGTTGCAGCGAGTGGAGGCTACTTTCTAGCAGCGGTGCACGGGCTTCTCATTTCGGTGGCTTCTCTTGTTGTAAAGCACAGGCTCTGGGTGCACGGACTTCAGTAGTTGCAGCACGCAGGCTCAATAGCTGCGGCTCCCAGGCTTACTTGCTCCGTAACATGTGGGATCTTCCTGGACCAGGGATCAAACCTGTGTCTTCTGCATTGGCAGGTGGATCCTTAATCACTAGAACACCAGGGGAGTCCACCACTGTAGGTTTCTAATGCACTCCCCCCCTTCCTCTTTCTTCTCCTTGAGAATTTGCTAATGATTCCAGAGAACTGGTCCACATCTTTTTAGAATTATTGACATGAACTTACAGATGCTTGAGGTAATCTTTGCCTTCCTGAATCTGGCTTCCAATCCTGCAAAAAAAATTCTCAGTCATTGACACCACTGTAGTTGAGTATATTCAGTGATGAATCGGAGAAGGCAATGGCACCCCACTCCAGTACTCTTGCCTGGAAAATCCCATGGATGGAGGAGCCTGGTAGGCTGCAGTCCATGGGGTCGCAAAGAGTCAGACACGACTGAACGACTTCGCTTTCACTTTTCACTTTCATGCGTTGGAGAAGGAAATGGCAACCCACTCCAGTGTTCTTGCCTGGAGAATCCCAGGGACGGGGAGCCTGGTGGGCTGCCGTCTCTGGGGTCACACAGAGTTGGACACGGCTGAAGCGACTTAGCAGCAGCAGCAGCAGTGATGAATAATCTTTTAATGAAAAGTAAGAATAGTTTCAGTTGTTGAAGTGACAGAACTATTGGCAGGAGAGACTCCCAACATTGGTAGCCAGTGCGTGTAAAGGATGTAAGGACATTTTGATAATTATGGTGGGCAGTATCTTTCAAAGACTTCCAATATTTCTCACTACTGCTTTGGCAGGCCTGCAAAGAACACTAGCATGTGTCCTCAGGGCCTGAAGTCATTCACTGTTCAGTTGTGGGGAATCTGATAACAAGTCTAAGTGCCATCACTTCTGAAAGAGTGTTGGTTTACAAAGTATCTCCTTTAAAGTGAAAGTGTTCCTCAATAAATTGTGTCAACTCGTGCAACCCCATGGACTGTAGTCCGCCAGGCTGCTCTGTCCATGGAATTCTCCAGCCAAGAATACTGGAGCAGGGTGCCATTTCCTTCTTCAGGGGATCTCCTGACCCAGGGGCCAAACCCATGTTTTCTGCATTGTCAGGCAGGTTCTTTACCATCTGAGCCACCTTAAACTCAACATATCTTACCTTAAACTCAGCACTTACCACTGAGTAACAGAGTGAGGGACACCAGACACTATGGAAGGGGAGAATGATTCCCCAATTTACACCAAATAAATACTGTTGTTGTCTATTTTTATTTAAATTTTTTTATTGGAGTATAGTTGCTTTACAATGGTGTATTTGTTTCTACTGTACAACAAAGTGAATCAGCTATATGTATACATACACACCTTCTTTTTTGGATTTCCTTTGCATTTAGGGTCAACACAGAGCATTGAGTAGAGTTTCCTGAGCTATGTACAGTAGGTTCTCATTAGTTATGTACTTTACACATGGTATCAATAGTGCACATATGTCAGTCTGAATCTCCCAATTCATCCCACTCTTGCTTTCCCTCTTTATGTCCGTAAGTTTGTTCTCTGTCTTTTAAAAAATAAAATTAATATGCTAAAATGGAAAATACATAAACAGTGGAATATACCTTTCAGAATTGATTTCATTTGGTGAATTGGTACTATACAAACTTTGGAAGAGAGAAAACGCTCTCCTCCTTAGTATAAGATGCTATCGCTACTATGTAAACAGAGATCCCTCAATGTCCTTTGAGAAAGAATTTGGATAAAAGCAAGTTCTGGTTTAATTTATTTGTTTTTGGTTTATTGTAATTTTTATTAGCAAATTAAGTAATTAAAAAAACACATTTGGATGGAACAATTGTACCAAGTTTTTCCATGATGAATATTTCCTGAGAAGATACTCCCCAGGCTTATAACCAAATTCCTTAAAAATAGATCCAAAGAGAATTTATAAATAACTTTTTTTCCTGGAAAAATAGAGACTTTGACTCTGTTAATTCCTTAAATATTAGAAAAACTAAGATGAGTTTTATGAAGCACTCTTTAGTTTTTGCAGTATTCATTCTTAATGTGGCAATAGAATTACCATCTTTAAAGTCATAAATGCAAAAATCTCTTCCTATTGCTTAATTGTGTCAATATTTACTTAGATGTATATTTCAAAAGGGCTTCCCAGGTGGTGGTAGTAGTAAAGAACCTGCCTGCCAATGCAGGAGAGATAAGAGATGCGGGTTTGACGCCTGGGTCGGGAAGATCCCCTGGAGGAGGGCATGGTAACCCACTCCAGTATTCTTGCCTGGAGAATGCCATGGACTAGGAGTCTGGCGGCTGCAGTCCAGAGGGTGACAATGAGTTGGACACAACTGAAGTGACTTAGCACGAATGCACGCATGTTTCAAAATAGACTCTCAGGTATAATATTTACTTTCAAGTTCCTGTAGCAAGTACTAGGTCATTCTATTTCTTCCAGTAGAACCATGGCTACCCCTTTAAATGTAATGGCTTTGTAACTTATTGTAAAAGCATTGATACAGAAGTACATTGAAATTGATTTTTCTTCAAGTCTAAAAAGTGAACCATTTAATTCTTTAGCAGTGAGTATAGAAGAATGTGGATATATTGCAGTTCTCATGTGTTTGGTCATTAAAAAGGCAAAATGCCAGTATTCCAATGATGTTTTCAGTATGTATCCAAGGAGACCTATTTATGCCTATTTTGCTCAAACCCTGGAACAAATTGCATGCATACGTGTGGGGGGGGGTGGGGTGGGGTGGAGAGACAGAGAGAGAGGAGTCAGAATACAGTATCCTACAACTTATTTTAAAAATTGATGGAGATTTTGAGTTAATCATTAATGCCCACTTATTTTGTTTTAAAGTAGATCACAGAAATCTCTTCCTGCCCATTGTAAGTGTTCTCAGTCCCTAGAGATAATAAACCTTTGATGATGTTGTGCAAGATTCGTCAACAAGCCCTGAAATCAGTCTTGTATGTACACATGACTAATCAAAGTTTCAAAGAACAGGATGCATGCATGCTCAGTCACTTCATTCGTCCATGGGATTCTCCAAGCAAGAGTACTGGAGTGGGTTGCCATGCCCTCCTCCAGGAAATCTTCCGGGGGACTCAGGGACTGAACCCACATCTCCTATATTGCAGGCAGATTGTTTTACCCACTGAGCCACCTAGGAAGCCCCAGGGAACAGGATGTGAATTGGTAAAAGTGATAGGTGATAGGGGCTCCAGAAAGTCAATGGCCTCACCAGGTGTGGGAGCACATTCAGAAGGCCTTACAGAAGGGAGGTCCTGGTTCCACTATTAGAGCAGGTATCTTTTTACAAAGGCTTGAGCACTAAGTCTTGTGAAAAATCATCTTCAATGCAAAGAGTTTCTTAAAGTAATCTCTATCTAATTAGTACTCTTCTTTTATTTGCCTTCAAGTCACAACAGATACAACAAGACACTTAGACTCAAAAGGATCCTTGAAGTTCTGGGAATTAGGTAATCAGAACAAATACCTTCTTAAATTGATGAACTCTCAGATGTCCGTAGGGGAACATGATAGGATAAGACAGCAATCTCAATAATTAAGCTTGAAATTATTTAGCAAAATGTGAGTAAAAGTCTCCAGAAATCAGTTCTAAAACAGAGAAGGAAGGAACTAATGGAAAAGAAAGAAGAAAGTGAAGTCGCTTAGTCGTGTCTGACTCTTTGCAACCCCATGGACTGTAGCCTACCAGGCTTCTCCAACCATGGGATTTTCCAGGCAAGGGTACTGGAATCGGTTGCCATTTCTTTCTCCAGGGGATTTTCCTGATCCAGGAATCAAACCTGGGTCTCCCACACTGCGGGCAGGTGCTTTACCTTCTGAGCTACCAGGGAAGCCCAACCTACCATGTGGACAGGGCAGTGAATGTTGAGGCCGTTGTGTTCTGCTTGGCTGCTGGGATGTTTTATTTTCAGCAGCTTTATTGAGATATAATTCATGTACCACGAAATTCACCCTTTAAAGCATCCAAGTAATTGTTTTTTAGATTAGTCACAGAATTATGCAACCATTGCCACAATTGATTTTTGAACATTTTCAATACTCCAAAAGAAATCCTATGCTATTTACCTCTACCCCTGCCCACCGCCTGATAATCCCAGCCTCCCCAGCCCTGGCCCTTGGCAACCACTAATTACACTCTGTCTATATAGTCTAGAATCATACTATATATTGTTCTTTGTGATGGGCTTCTTTCACTTAAGTTTTTCAAGATTCATCTATATTGTGCTATGAGTCAGTATTTCATACCTTTTTATTATGGAATTCCCATTGTATGGATAGACTACATTATATTTACCCTCTTATCAGTTTATGGGCATTTGAGTTGTTTCAACTTTTTGGCTATTATGAATAATGAAACTGTGAGCATTTGTGTATAGGTTTTTGTATGGATATTGTGGATATGTGTTTTCCTTTCTCTTGGGTTTATACCTACAAGTGGAAACAATAGTCACTGGTATTAACTGGACGCAGTACTGCTGGTCACTTCTTACTTGTATCTGATCAGCTCCTTTTCCCTTTTCTTTAAAGAATAGTACAAATGTTTATCACTTGAGAGTGATAAACTTTTCTTTATTCATCTTCTCCTCCATGGCCAATAAAAGTCCAGTGGGAAAATTAATTTGAACATCTACTGAGTACTTACTAGGTGGCATATAATCTAAGTTCTTTAAATATATTAACTCTTTTTATTCTAAGAGCAAACCTGTATAATTATGCCCATTTTAAAGATGAGGAAACTGAGGCAATGAACACTTAATTAATTGATCCAAGGTTACATAGCTGGCAACAGTGCCAGCTGGGTCAGGATTTATACTCAGATCACTGACTCCAGCACCGACAGTCACTTTGTTACAGTGAAGATACTTTGAGAAGAAGGCCTGGATAAGAAGGCCTTGTTTGTGGCAGAAGGGCATGGATGTAAGAGTGACTGTAACAGTTGATCTTTGGGAAGGACAGCCTTTGAGAGGAGAAGAAGTGATGATGAGATCGATAGAGATTTAGAGATTTGGGGAGGAGACAGCAAGAGATGGCAAATTAGAAAAATCACTGAGAGCCGTATGTAGGGTTTTTTTCTATGTCAGAATATAAACCTTTACCTGGTTGATGCAGTGTTCTTTGGTGGTGAATTCTCCATACTGAGTGAAAACTGGTGTATTTTGTGATAATTACTGAAACACATTTTGTTAGATTGATGTTCTGTGTTGGTGGTGTTCAGCCGCGCAGTCATGTCTGACTCTTTGTGACCCCATGGACTGCAGCATGCCAGGCTGTTCTGTCCATGGGCTTTTCCAAACAAGAATGCTGGAGTCGGTTGCCATTCCCTCCTTCAGGGGATCTTCCTGGCCCAGTCACTGAACCCAGGTCTCAGGCAGATTCTTGACCATCAGTGCCAACAGGGAAGTGGGACTAGACTGAAGTTCTAGTGATCCACAAAAGCTTGCTTGTCCTCATTGCACTGTGGTGACGAACAAAACAGACACAGAGGCCATACGAAGCCGCTCCTGTCTTCAAGGAGCTCTCCAGGTTTTTTAGAAGAAAATACACAATCCTTTTTATCTGTGCTTTATTTTCCCTTGTGAATTGTCTCTGTTAACAGCTCTTCTGAATTCCAGAAGTTTGTAGGGACATTTTTAGTCCTCTGTATAACACATTTTAGCAATGTTTACTCCTTTGTGTCATTCAGAAAGTTAATATTTAGATTTCCTGTGGTATTTAGGGAAGAAATTAGATTCCTGCCTTGCAGAACTGTGATAAAGTGGCTATTTGTTTCTTCCCAAGTAAAAGATGTCCCATTGTTGAAAAATAATACACAATAGCAGTATAATTTAAATTTTCTCTCCCTCTTGCCTCCCTTTCCCCACTTATATGATGTTTTGTGAGCATGAATTTTACATTTTCAGAGTGGTAAATATATGGACAAAGGGAAATATTACTTTTTTTTTTATAAGCTAACTAGAAGGTTTTTTTCTCTTTCTAGATGTAAAAGCATAAATATACTTGTCTCTAATAGCTAATCTAATTAATCAGTGGAAATGGTTGGTATTTTATCTGTAGCTATTTCAAGCATCACCCTATTTTATTTAAACATTTGAAATTGACCTTGGCGTTTTCAATTTCCTGAGACCTTCTGCTTTTCATAAAGCCTATTGACATGGGTAGGGTGAGGTCAGGGCTTGAGCTGCCAGTGTTCCTACCGTTAGAACATAACATTGCATAATTTCTTCTTTCTGTTTTACTCTGACCAAAAAAAAAAAAAGTCTTTAAAGAAAAATGAAGCAAGAAAGCATGATAAGCTCCCATGTTATCTCAGGCTTAAAGATTCCCTGGAGCTACTTTCTTGAGTCTAAAACACAGTGAGACTAGAAAGACTGGATGACTGTTTTGGCATTTATGTCTAGGAACACTGATGAGCTTAATAAGCCTTGACAAGGTGGGTATCACTTTTGATGCCTTCCTACTATTAGTATATTGGGAATGGAGTGTGGTGGGAGGTGTGGAGTGATGTTTCAGAGAAAGGCGGTGGAAGATACGCCCATCTATCTCCCTGTGCCTAAGTGCATGTCCAACTCTTCTGTGACCCTATAGATTGTAGCCCACCAGGCTTCCCAGTGCATTGGATTCTCCAAGCAAGAATACTGGAGTGGGTTGCCATGCCCTCCTCCAGGAGATCTTCCAGACCCAAGGATCAAAGCCCTGTCTCTTGGTCTTCTGCTATCTTCCAGTCTTGTATAACTCAAGAAAAGTTTAAAAGAGTTATGCATTTTCTGTCTTCCAGTGTCCAGCTGACTTTCTTGCTCTTTATGTGGTTTTTGGCAAGTATTTTGGTGCCTTAGTTAATATATTAGTAAATGGAGGAAAAAAACACTCCAGTGAGTTCTGGAGATCTTAATTAAGGTACAAAAATAGCTTTGAAAACGCATTCTGAGATGAAAGCTTTTCTTATATGTGGAAAATATTACTCATGTCTTGTCAGCACATCTACTCCATTGGCATTGCTTTTTGTACTTGGAGATAACTTCTGCTTTTCTTATTATTGGTAAGATACTTTCCTTTTTAATTTCTGTGAGTGCACTCAGTTACACTGTTATATCCAGGACTTGTAATTCCTGAAAAGCCGTTCTTAACTTTTCTCTCTCCAGTTGGCATTCAATTGAAATTTGTTTGAAGAAGAATGTAGCTATACTCATCCACTTGAAAATGGGTAAATATAGCTCCGAGAAAATAACTATTTGTGTATCCTTTTATGTGCTTTAAATTCAATACCCATTCTTTCTTAGAAGTTTGCCCACAGAAAAGGAACTGTGTATGACACTTTTAAATACCACTTTTCAAATCTGGCAAGTGTGAATTTGTAAATGAGTAGTAGTAAGTGGAGCTCACACAGCTGAAAACTGAATGCTTAAAGCTTCTGTGTCTGGTGTTAATTTTGCTTCTGTCTTTTGGCTGCTACCACAATTTTTTCATCTATAAAATGGGCTCTGAGTTACCATGATGATTAGAAAGTAGGCATTAACAAATCACTGAGATCTGATTTACAGGTAATCATGTCTGTGGTTCTCAGAGCTGAATTTTTCTGAGCTTTAATAAGTATTTCATCTTAAATTGCAGAGACAGTTACACATATTTATCTGGTTTCAGATTTTCCATGGTTTTGGTTAATTGGCAGGTATATATTTACAAATTTTTCTTGTAAACAGGAAGTAGTGTAGTAATCGTATGCATGCATGCCTGTTAAGTTGTTTCAGTCGTGCAACCTGTGGACTGTAGCCCGCCAGGCTCCTCTGTCCATGGGATTCTCCAGGCAAGAACACTGGAGTGGGTTGCCATGCCCTCCTCCAAGGGATCTTCCTGACCCAGGGATCAAACTGGTGCCTCTTACGTCTCCTGCATTGGCAGGCGGGTTCTTTATCACTAGCACCATCTGGTAAACCCAGTAACTGTTCTATTGTTGTTGTTCAGTCGCTCAGTCGTGTCTGACTCTTTGTGACCCTATGGACTGCAGCACACCAGGGTTCCCTGTCCTTCAGTATCTCCTGGAATTTTCTTAAACTCATGACCATTGAGTCAGTGATGCCATCCAACCATCTCATCTTCTGTCACCACCTTCTCCTCCTGCCCTCAATCTTTCCCAGCATCAAGGTCTTTTCTAATGAGTCAGCTCTTGGCATCAAGTGGCCAAAGTATTGGCGCTTCAACTTCAGCATCAGTCCTTTCAATGAATATTCAGGGTTGATTTCCTTTAGGATTGACTGGTTTGGTCTCCTTGGTATCCAAGGGAATCTCAAGAGTCTTAAGACCATTAAGTTCAAAAGCATCAATTCTTAGGCTATCAGGCTTCTTTATGGTCCAACTCTCACATCTATACATGACTACTGGAGAAACCATAGCTTTGACTATACAGGCTTTTGTTGGCAAAGTGATGTCTCTGCTTTTTAATACGTTGTCTAGGTTTATCATAGCTTTTCTTCCAAGGAACAAGACTTTTTTTTAATTTAATAACTGCAGTCACCATCTGAAGTAATTTTGGAGCCCAAGAAAATAAAATCTGTCAGTGTTTCCATTTTTTCCCCATCTATTTGCCATGAAGTGATGGGACTAGATGCCATGATCTTCTTTTGTTTTTTGAACAATGAGTTTTAAGCCAGCTTTTTCACTCTCCTCTTTCACTTTCATCAAGTTCCTCTCCACTTTCTGTCATTAGAATGGTGTCATCTGCATATCTGAGGTTGTTGATATTTCTCAGTAATTGTATATAGAGAAATAACGGAATCACATCTCTGAACACCCTGTGGTTTATTTATTTATTTGACTAATCATGTCTCTTATTCATTTGAGCGACCACTCTGTCCGGCCCTTTGCTGGAAAGTAAGGATATTGTGTCAAACAAGACAGACGAGGCCTTGCTTGGTGGAACTTACAGTTTAGAGTAGTAGACAAACATTAAACACAGATTCACACATTATGTAAAGAAATAGTTATTTATCATTGTAAACAAATAAGTAGTTGTTTTTGATCTGGAACATGCATTTGTGTCATTAGTACATAAGTATTTGTGTAAATCAAACTCTTCCTCTAATCTTGGATGAAAGTGAAGAATTTGAATGAGAGCCTGTACTGAGACAGTTAGCAAAGTAGCCGGGGCTAAACTGAATTACTTGCATGCTAAGTTGCTTCTGTCACGTCCGATTCTTTGCAACCCTATGGACTTGTACCCCACCAGGCTCTTCTGTCCATGGGATTTTCTAGGCAAGAACACAGTAGTGGCTTGCCATTTCCTTCTCCAGGGGATCTTCCCAACCCAGGGATTGAACCCACATCTCTTATGTCTCCTGCCTTGACAGGCAAGTTCTCTACCACTAGCACCACCTGGGAAGTCCTTGAACTGAATTGACTTCACTAGATATTGACTGTCCTGTAGAAAAAGTCATTTATTTACCAGTGAGATTTGATCAGAGTGCAAGCGCTTTCAAACTTTGGGGCTCACAAACCGTTTTTGTGAAAAGACAATCTAGAAACAGCTGCACATCCAGTTGACTGATTTGTGCTGAATGTCTGTACAAGTTGAATCAACTAAAGTTGAATGTGAGATTCCCTGTTACCACTTTCAAAACGTAGTGGTGCCAACGCCCACCATCTCTGGGGTGCAGCCAGAAATCTCTTCATTTGAATGGATGATGCTGATTGTCAGTCAGATTTGAGGATCATTGAACTAGTATGCTTTGAAGGTCACTGGGGATCTGAAGATTCCCAAGGCAGCAGTGACTGTGGCGGTGGTAGCAGCCTCAGCTCCGTTAGCATCTGTCCCTCCATGTTCAGAAGAGGAAGCAGTCCTGTGTAGTCACCTGTGTTCTCTCCATTCCCACACTGAGACTTTGCTAGAGTCTGTTAATCCTGTATACTCTGTCTGAGCAAGTCATGGAAGGCATTGCCCTCTGTCCTGCTCCTGGTTTTGCTTCTAAGGACAGGAATCTGACCTGTTTTGATATTAAAAAAAAAAATTTCCATTTCAGTAGGAAAAATGGCAAACCTTTATAAAGAAAACCTTTCTTCACAAAACAGCTGTTCTTTTGTTGAAAGTCTGGCACTTTTGTGAACTGTCGGGCCAAGAAACCACTCTCCAGATGTCAGTTAAAAAAAAAAAAAAGTCTAAGGCCCCTTGATTGAATTTGGTAGGAATATCTTTGCTGGTAAAGTTTTGGAATCATACTTTGCCTCATCACAGTTGCAGAAATCCACTCTCCTTGTACACAAAGATATCCCCAGGCAGCAGATATATAGTCTATTTTCTGAACAGGAATCTTATAGGTCTCTCGAGGGCTGGCTTCCACAGGCCTGCTGGGTTGTACGTTCATTTGTAGCTCACTGTAATGATTCTGCAATTTCTCATTTTCTTGCTATTCTAGGAAGGCAGATTCTGAGGTTTGTTTTTAGAATTTTACTTCATACCAGCAAATTCCCTCTCTTTTTCTCTCCATAGATGTGGATATAAATAAATGTGTGCATGGTATGTGTGAAGGATGTATGTGTGTGCAGATATAGATGTGTGTAGGTATGTATGTGTGTGCATGTAAGACCCTTCAGTTGTGTCCAACTTTGTGTGACCCTATGGACATGTGTGTGCATGCTAAGTCACTTCAGTCGTATCCGACTCCTTCTGACCCTATGAACCATAGCCTACCAGGCTCCTCTGTCTGGGATTCTCCAGGCAAGAATACTGAAGTGGGTTGCCATGCCCTCCTCCAAGGAACTTCCCAACTGAGGGATCGAACCCAAGTCTCTTACATCTCCTGCACTGGCAGGCGGGTTCTTTACCCCTGGTGCCACCATGTGTATATATATCACTTTATTTTGTTTATGAGAGAGACCATATTTTGTTATGGTCTATAATTTGACAATTTTTTTTTAATATCTGTACTTTTCTTTTCTCCCCCATATAGCATCTAATACAGATGCACTGGCAGCTACAATGATAACCATTGCTCAAAAGAAGGAAATAAATATGGTGCCCAATTTCATAAGCAAGAGAATCTACATTGTCAGAACACGTAACTCTGGAAATGTTACTGTATTAACTGGAGTAAACCAGTGAAAGTAACTGGAAAAGTTATTTCACTTACACGTTGAAGACTAGGTCTTTGCCTATTTCATAAAGAAGTTCCTTTTTTTGTAGATCAATGGGAAATAATCAAGTCTGTGCTGACCCCTGATCTACTGTAAAATGCCAATGCCAAATTGCATCTGAGTTCCATTGGCCATGTAGCCTGTGTCCCTCAAAAGATCAAAAAAAGAAAAAAAATCCCCCTTCTCATAAATTAAAAGAGCAGGCTAACAAAATAACTTGAGTTATTCTGTTTAAAAAATCAAGCTGATTATTTCAAGATCTTGCTAATAACTTGATTGGCTTGATCAGTCACTTGGTCCAGCTGACGCATGTAGATCAATGCAGAATAGAAATTTCCTGCCCTGCCTGGACCGAGTCCTGGGCACGTGGTTATCTAAGTAAGTTCTGCAAGCACACATAAGTGTGCTGTAAACCTTTGGAGGTTTGTGCTCGAGTAAAGAATGTAGGACAGCGTTATATGTCTGTGTGACCTAGAGCATTTTGCTTTATGATGACAGACATATTATCTGTCTATGCCAGTTTGAATGCAAAGGCATTCCGTAGTCATAATCTGTTAATACCAGTTAGCAGTGTCACAAATTAAAGCATTAGTGGATTTGTGTTGCTTGAGGAAGCAACTGATATAAAATACCAGGAGGCTGAAGGAGTCAGGTTGTTGATTGTAACATAATTCTACATACCATGGAGTCTCCATGCCGGTGGGTGGCATGACGCCTCTGAACATACCTTCACAGGCAGCTCAAATGAATAGTTCAGTAGGCAAAAAATATATCATTAAGATGCATTAGTCTGGATACATCCTCAAAGAAAAAGAAAATGTGGTGACCAGAAGACAGCAAAAATCAAAAGAAGATACCCTTTTTTTACTGAAAAGGATTTTACTACTTAAAAAAAAGTCTGTATTGCAGACAAAAAATTCTTCCCTGCATTTGAAGTGCATTTTCTTATATTTAAGTTAAAGTATAGTTGTTTTACAATACTATATTAATTTCTGCTGTATAGCAAAGTGATTCAGTTATATGTATATATATGTGTGTGTGGGTGTGTGTGCGTGCACACATTCTTTTTATATTCTTTTCCATTATGGTTTATCACAGAATATTGATAAATATACAATATCAATATATTTAATAATTATATATAATATCAAATATATAATTATCAAAACAGATAATATCCCTGTGCTGTACAGTAGGACCTTGTTGTCTTTGTCTATGTATAATAGTTTGCATTTGTTAACCCCAAACTCTCAGTCCATCCCTTCCCCACCCCTCTTCCCCAGAAAAAAATGCCTTTTCTACATTAGTCATTTTGGGTCTCTACTTAAATAAAAAGCTTAATGATGGTTTTCAAAATATATTTTTATAAGGAATATTGAGACTCCTGTGACAGCGATTTTTGACCAAATCACTAATATTGATACTATCATGAAGGGCACATAACTCTCTTATCAAAAGACCCTTCACCTGGGAATATGGAAATGATTGGGTAAATTATGGAAGAAACATAAGATTAAATTTCCTCTTTAATTTTTGTAGTGATTTGAAACAGTAATGCATTTATTACTGTAGCACATTTAGTATTTGTCTAGGCATTTAAATCATTTTTCATATTTCTCCCTTTTTAGTCTAGATTATGGATATATTCCGAGAGAAAGTTATAGGGACAGACAATTACAAAGAATGAGAACCCCTGGTTAAAATTATATGCACATTGAACTACAATGAGGGTATTAAAAGTATTTCATCCCATTTGTAAAATATCTTCTGTGACTATGAAAGGGCAGTATTTTTCCAATTATATCTGCTTTAGCCTGCAAATGGATTACTGTATAAGAACTCTTATAAAGCAAAGAGTCCAAAAATAATTGAAAGTGTAAGGATAGATAAGCTAAGCATATAAAGACCCTAAGCAAACTTCTCTCCATAGCATTCATAGAACAGGAAAAAAAAAAAAGTTTCTCTTAACTCCCACACAGGTCCAGGTGACCACTTTAAGCCTTAGCATCTGGATGCTTCTTATTGACAGGGAGTGCCTACTGCATAATTTCTAGCTCAATTCTCCAGTGTCTGGAAGATTGCATTTTGACTCTCCCCAATATTAATAACCAGATTTGATCTGAGGGCTGTCCAAGGTCAGGCAGACGGGCCAGGGCAGCCTGTTTGTCTGTGTGCAGGAACTGTGACATCGACTCAGAGTGACAGGTAGAGGGTGGGGGCGGGGAGACCAGGGTGTTAACCTTCAGGCCACGGAAAGGAGCCTCTTCATGCTGGGAACAAAGAACCCCGGGAGGTTGTGGGTGCCTCCTCCTCCCAACCACCCTCGTGCTCATCATGTTTTCCCACACGATACACTGTTGAAGGAATGTGTTTCAGAAGAGGTAAATTATTAAAATCAGCTCCATAAAAACACTAATATTTATTTGAAGTCTTGTTCAGAACTTTGATTCAGATTTGACACTGCTTTATATGGATTGATTTTGCACGGCTTTTCCTTTAGGTAAACGAGGCAGCCATGCTGCAGCATGCTATCTTCATCTCTGAATCACCCCCTCGGTTTTGCAAGTAATTTAGTACAGGAGCTCTAGAATATGGGGTAAGATATATTTTAAGAACCAACCAGATAAAAAAAACTCTGGAAGCTCCAGAATTTATAACATTCTACTATAAAACATATCAGATAAACTCCTTATGGGGGAAAAAAAAAATCTTGCTTGGTTTCTGGGTAAAAATTCCTAAGAAGCCATTTGGTTCCTAATTGATTTTCTACGTCAGTTGTTCATTGAATAGATAAGTAGTGCCTGTGATATTTGATTACAGAGCAAGGCACCCATTTAACCTTCTGTTCTTTCCTGGCCAGGATTTCAAATACAATAGAACGTTCCTCCCTGAGGCTCAGCAGGATTAGACAGCTAGCGGTAATCCCTGATACGCTGAAATAGACCTGATAGAACTTCACCTCACTTGTTTAGGATTATGGTCATGAATTCAGCTCATTCAGTAGCATTAACCCTTTGGGGACTGGGGCTGGAATGCTCTATCAGTAAAAGCAGTCAATAAGCAGAAACCTATTAATACATTTGAAGCCATTACAGTTTACTTCTTGAGCAAAGCATAGTAATAATTTGAAAGTGAGGACCAATACGTGTTCTACACTGATTTTCCAAAATTTTGCGTCTTAAATATATATCTCAAGTTTTATGTTACTTTATCTTTTTGCATATAATTTTGTTTCAGAAACGTTATGGAAAGTTCTGGGTTTGTGGAATAGCTTTCTCACCACGGTCATGGTAAAATCATCTTTGGAAGTGAAGGGCAAATGACTTCGTAGAAAGTGGGCCCTTGGTAGTCTAGGTTAACTGGAACCACGGGAAGTATGAAAATCCCCAAACCTCATTTTAGCCAGTGGTTTCCAATCTCTGCCTTTTCCTTTCATTAGAACAAATTCTATAGGTTGGTGTTTAATTTTTCTCTCCTTCTCCTCTGGGGGATATGAAAATGAGCTAAGAAATGGCCAAGAGGCAGGAAATCAGTGGGTGAAAAAGAACTAGTGAAAGGTATAGTTATAATCCATAAATTGGAATGTCAGCCCCATGGTAATCAAGAGATGAAAGGAAGGACACATACTCTTCCAATGCAGGTGGCTAGGCTGGCCTATATCATGGTTTTTAAATAATTTACATTGAAATTTGCTCCTGATAGTGTTAGGCCATCAAAATGAGGCCCTCAAACAGTCACAAGTTTGAAATGAGTGATTAGTGACAAGCGACACAGTCCAGGAGAGCCCCCGCCCCCTTACCAATTGTTATGAAAGAAATTACCCTGAATCATCTAGGTCTTTCTGTGTTGACTCTTTAAAAATTCATATTCACAACTGTTCTATTAATTATTGAAATAAGTGATTCTGGTGTAGATGATTAGAACATTCCCCACCATGTTCACAGGTCTTAGAAAAATGTTAACTTTTATTTGAGAGAGACTTCTCTATAATAGTGTTGTGATGATGACTATGACTTCAATCACCTATGATCATGTTTCAAGGTCAGAGATAATTTCATGCTAAAGCATTGGTCCATACCCCTCCTTTCCTGAGATATCGTTTGCTAGTGATTCTTAAAAGGTCTGATGAGAGCAAACATTTGTTTTTATTAAAACATTCTAGTAGAACAAATACAATCACAATAAAAGGACAACTATGAAGAATTTTTGGAAACATTTTCTGTTCTTTACCACATTCCCCGCCCTACGGATTTACTGCAATGGTAACGACAGCCAATGTCAAGATTACAAGAGGAGAAATATGGTGTGTACCTTGTGCTTTGAAGCTTAGCTTTTTGTAAGAACTTCAAAATAAATCCGTGAGTAAATGGATGAGATTAAGGCCGAAGCAATGGCCCTGCTCTGATAATATTTTGTTTTTGTTTGGTAGAGAATAAAGAGATGCTGTGAAATGGAGAGTTGTGACTTGAAATGATTCTGGCAAATCTTTAATTAACAATCCTCCATTTTAGTTACTTTTTGTACAAAATATCTAATTTTCCTGGTCTTAAAGAGCAAAAGATGATTTCTGTTGTTCAATTTAGGTGACATATTATTCCAATTAATTGCAAAAGTGCTCCCATGGGATGGATGACTGAAG
The DNA here is from genome assembly GCF_019923935.1 of Bubalus bubalis. Lineage (NCBI taxonomy): Eukaryota > Metazoa > Chordata > Mammalia > Artiodactyla > Bovidae > Bubalus > Bubalus bubalis. The sequence goes on along the minus strand of NC_059171.1, from coordinate 42,204,408 downwards.
GATGGGGCCTCTTAGACTCAGTCTCTTGGAGTTGCCCTTTTCTCCTGACATGCTTTTACATATGCTGTTGCTGAGATTCCAGTTCTTTGTTGTATGTTATAAAATTCTATTGCATCAGCATGAACAAAACAGAAATATTATAGACGTGAACCTTTCACCCCAAAAGACATATAACAGATTGAAAAGCTCCAGACCAGGGTAACAAGAATGCTTGCAGCCAGCATGGATGGGTTTACAGATGACTAAAAGCTGGTATTAATAAATCTCAGAAGGAGAAGAATAGGAGCAGAATTTACTGGAGTCTATGAAATAATAAAGAGACGTGAAGCTAGGCCATGTGCATCTTTGTACTGTGTCAGAAAGAACTGGAAATCCTTCCGTGTCACTGGGAGTGAACACATTTCAAAGTGACAAAGGAGAACTTGATGTTTGTTTTTCTATTTGTTAATAAAAATTAATTTACCTCTGGAATAATTGAGTTAGAAGATTCTGGAAAAACTAATTCATCTTAGATTTGATGGGACAAAGGAGACCTTGAGGAGACTCCTCCCTGGCAGACAAGCAATATTAAAACCATCTCCCAAGGAAGTCCATCTGTATTATTTTTAAAGAGAAAGAACTGGTTTAGTTGCTGCCAATGGAATGCTTTGTGACCACATGAACAAAGAGATAATAAGTGAAGAGTTTAAAACTGTGAAGCAAATGCATTGATCCTGCAAACTTTGTTCACATAATACGCTGTTGCAAAAATTCTTAAGTTTTCCAAGAGTTTTGCCTAATAGTGTACTTTCAAAGCCACTTTTTAAGATTCTCCAAGGTATGCAGACTTAGTTAACACATGGTCCCTGACTTGGGGATGGTGAGAGATACACATAAACAACTACTACACCCTGTGGCTCCTGGTAAACAATCCTCTTGCAATGCGGGAGACCTGGGTTCAATCCCTGGGTTGGGAAGATCCCCTGGAGAAGAGAACGGCTATCCACTCCAGTATTCTAGCCTGGAGAATTCCATGGGCTGTATAGTCCATGGGGTCGCAAAGAGTGGGACACAACTGAGTAACTTTCACTAGATCACACCCTATCTAAAGTTCCTACTTTTTGTGTCACCACAGAATAGTGAAGGTTCTATGTACAAGATACATAGATACAAAATATCTACTGTTTGGCACCCCACTCCAGTACTCTTGGCTGGAAAACCCCATGGACGGAGGAGCCTGATGGGCTGCTGTCTATCGGGTCGCAGAGAGTCGGACACGACTGAAGCGACTTAGCAGTAGCAGTAGCAGTATCATTTAGTCTTCCTGACAGCTCAGCAAGAGGCAGGCAGTTATTGCAACTGTAGGGATGAGGTGATGAGATTTAGCAAGGTCAAGTTTCTTACTCAAGGTCATACAGATAAGGTGAGGAGCTGAGAGTGAACCTAGACTTGTCTGCCTAGAGGCTGTGCTGTTACTCATTGTTCTTCACTGCTTAGCTTCTCTGCAGGCTGACATTGTCAGTCAGGTCCAGGGACCACTGGGCATCTATCAGTGAGCTTTTGAAAAGTGTGGAGGGTAAATCTTCTGGGTGTATAAAAAAATCTGCATTTTCCCACTTAGGAGTGTTTCTATACCCCTTATAAGATTCTCTGACCCTATTAATTTAAGTGCAGGCATCCTAGAGAGTGGACACAGCTCCAAAGGTGTTGTTCAGTTGCTCAATTGAGTCCGACTCTTTGCAACGCTATGGACATGGACTGCAGCACACCAGTCCAAGGTGGTCAGACTTTTTACGAGTCCAGGAGACTATGGCTAACTGGGTAGTGTTTGGATGGAGCCTTATGGGATTTGGAAAGGTGATGGTTGAGTCTGGAGGTAGGGAGAAGGGAAAGAAGCCCATTGTCTGAGTCAGGAAAGAGGTGCTTGCTTCCTCCCTAAGTTATAACTGAGTTGGTATCGGTGTAGATATGGGAGACTGTGATCTAGATGCTAGTAAGAGTGGTACATGCCCAGGGAACCCATGGGTTTGAATCAATACTGAAGCTACTGTAACTCCTCTCTCGTTCAGTCACTGATCTGTAGATGTCAGCAGATATTTCATTTCAAATATAACTGAAAAAATGCCAAGTTTCCAAAGTCCGTCAGTCCGTTGTTTCATATTTTCAAGATCAGTAAAGTAGAACAATGCTCTCTCAATCTACAACAAAGTTAGTGTCCATGTATATTTCTGAAAATCAAAGGAATGAATGCTGGTCACACAGGAGTTACTAATTTTAACCAACATCCTTAAAATGGACTATGAGAATCCGTTTTTACTTAATGTAATAACTGTAGGTACCACACTTATGATCAAATTTTTAATGAGTAAAATATATGGTAATGGTTCCCAATAAGTTCTCAAGTGCTATTTTTTCATAAAAGAATATTTTGTCATGAGTTGAATTCCTTTATCAAAGTATTATTCTGGATGTCATCAGTATGAATACAGGCATTTTCTGGTAAAGTAACTTTTTTCAAAACTGTTTTACTTTTTTTACTGTTTTATGGGATATTTAAGTGTATCGTGTTAAAGGAGTATTCATTGATAAATTATTCACATTCCTAATATTTTATAAGTTCATAAAGTTGTTAAAAATGAATGAAACAGCTCCATTATCAATGTCATGTATATTTTGAGTGAAAACCATTTTTACCTAAAATTAAGCATTCCTTTGGATTTCTTGCAAAGCCAAGGTCTCTCTGTTGGCCATAACTGTACTGTAAAACTAAAGAAATAAAACACAATGGTAGTGCCTTAGTATATTTTCATGATCAAAATGCAAAATAAAGCCTAGGAAAATATGAAAAACCGTATTTTTCAATCATGACTTGCTTTCATAGAACACAACTACAGAAATAAGGAAAGGCTTTTCAAGCTGTTCTTTTGCCTCAGTATCCCTTTGGAGACTTCTCCATTCGATCGTTACTGAGGCCACATTTCTAATAATGGAGCTGTCATTTTCTTCATTCTTGCCTAAAGAACAAGGGTGGGGGGAGATTAAAATAATCTTCTAAGCAGACACCATTACACTGAGTGGACCCTGGCATGCAAGCCTCTTTTCTAAAGCAGCACATGATAGTTAAATATCCACTCAAAGCAGAGAGTATTTAGACAGAGATTCATCCAGTCTGTGGAGAGGCCTGGAATCATATATCCTTCTCTATGTCTAGCTCATGAAATAATCTAATACAATTTGCCTTTTGTTTTTTTAATTGCAAAAAGGAATCTGGATGTCCAGGGATAGTCAAGGGGAAAAAATAGCAGTGTACCAAACTTTAAATTAAAATGAAAGTGAAACAGTGTTAGGACCAGGAGAAGAGATCTAGTTCATTTTTCTTGTGGGGAGTAAGCTCTCATAGCTTTACCAGTCTTTTTTTTTTTTTCCTTTTTGGTCATCACAGAGAAAGGAAGGACTGGGTGAATATATGAAAACTGCTCTCCTGACTTCCTCAGAGCTGATTCCCCGGGTCTGGGCTGAGACACAGTCCAGAGAGGCTCACAGTCCCTCAAGTCAGTACTATGCCTGCACAGTGATCAATAGAGGCCCAGAGTCCAGGGCTGGGGCTAGGATGGGGGGATGGTAGGCAGTTAGGATATTCACTTTCACTTAAAGGAGGAAAAAAAAATTTTTAATAATGGGTGTTAAAGAACTATTTTAAAACATGTCCTCATTGCAGTTTCTAGTCAATGCTACTTGTCAGTGTCCTAAATAGCAGTAGAAAGAAAAAAAAAAGTCATTAATTTTAGTAAATATTCCTTTTGCACTGTATTAAGATATATTCATATGCTGTACTCTCGTTTTAGAGCATGCCCAGATCAGATTTTCTTTTTCCTAAATGGCCCCGATGAAAGTCAGTCTTCCAAGTGTTTTACAGTATCGTGGTCCCTAAACCTCAGCAGGGAAAGGCCCAGCTAATATGAGACACATGCTAATAAGAGACTGATTTTTCCATTTTTAATGTTTTCTGCTGATGCCAGATGATGTATCCAGCTAACCACTTTAAACCTTTCAGTAAAGGTTTGATAATAGATGTCATTATTGAATGTCCTCACGCATGCTCCTTGGAAACAAATGATCACCTATTAGAGGATAGAGACAAAACACATTTACTTGAATGAAATGTTTAATAAAGTACATCAGGATTTGTTTTTATTGGTATTGGTCTATGAATACTTTATGTGCTAATTTAGGGTTTAGGAGTACTTAGTCATCCAAGCTCTCCAGTCTGAAAAAGGCATGTACCTTATTATTATAAATGCCAGCCTTTAATGTTTAGAACATATTTATAAAACATACTTGTCCTCTTCTTAAAATTGAAAACATCTGTTACAGATTTTCTGTTAAAATGTTATGGACGAGAGACCCTGGTGATGAGGCAGTCTGCCATTTTGAATGGGAATTAAGCTGACAATGCACTCTGCACCAGTGAGGCCGTGAAAACAAACAATAACAAAAAAAAGGCAGATGGTTCATTTAGTTTAGTAATTGTAATTTGTTGTTCATTAAAAGTAATTCCCACACAGGCATTCTTTATTCTGATACAGTATATGGAAAATTTTACCCTGGAAATCTGGCCTAATAATTTTTTCTTTAGCATAATTTGCAATGACGTTTGATAGGCAGTTGATTAGAGCAGAATGATTTCTTTAGAATGAAAATTAATTATAATTTTTGCAGCTTTCATTAGTCTGCTTTTGTAACTACTGTGGCTGAACAGCAGGGGTTTAGCCCTGAAACGCTGAGTATCACTACATCATTTGCAGTTTAGTCTCCCTTTTAAGATGATTGGATCTTTTCATTGTAGCTTCTACATCTCCATAAAATGAGGCTTCTCCATGAAAAATTTCGGTGTACTTGAAAATATTCCTGAATATACGTTTACATAGTAGTAGAGTTAGTATTATAATCTGGTGTAGTCTTTTAAACGTACTCACAGAGAGAGGGACATTTTAGTCTTCAGTGTTATATAATATGTTACAGGAATATTTCCTTAATATATACCAATTATTACAGATGCACAGAAATAGCCTAGATTTTAACAGTGGGGATTCCATCCTTTAGAGACATGTGAAATTGTTTGAAATACATTTTGAAGACAGGAACGTGGTGCTCTATTGACACTGGATTAATGATGGAGCAGATTTATAGAGGAACTAAATCTATTTCAGTGTTAAAATCTGACTGACGTCCATAATGTGATTTCAGGAAATTATCTTCTAAAATAAATGCATATCTGACAAAATTAGGGAATATATCCTAGGAAAAAATTTGATCCTTTGCAAATGTATACTCTTCCTGCTTTGCCATGATGATATTTTTGTTGTACACATCCATGTTGATATGAATGTAATGTTTTGAAAGAAAATAAGAATTGTGGGGGTTTCTGAACCACTAGAAGAATTTATTCATCAGATTTATTTTGCTCTGAAAATTCATTGTACTGGATTTCAGATTTTAGATAGTGTTGTAAAGAATATTTAGGAAGTAAATCCTTCTCTAGAAAGTATTTTTTAAACCTTGGGCCAAAAATACCCATCTATTCTCCTTTCCTGAAAAAAGCGTTAAAATTCAATAGAACTAGCAATATTTTGTTAGATATAAAAACATTTTAATGAAATTTTTGGTAGGTAGTTTTGCATTCACAACTTCTTACATTCAGAGTTCTAAATTTTCATAATTAACTATCCAGGAAATGGTTTTAACACTGCAAAGAAAGTCTTCTGTTTTATAACACAATTCCTGTTTCTGCGGAATATGAACAAGACAGTGTTTATTGTAGTCAGAAAAATTGTTGGCATGATTCTGCATAAGTGAAGAATCTCTGGATTGTCTCAAAGTGTTAGCTGCCCATTTGCAGACAAACAAGCTTTTAGTGTGCAATTTAGGTCAATGGATCGAGGGGAGAAGATGTGTTTAGGCGACAGATTTTAAATCACCATAATATAAATATGCTTCCCTTTTCATCCGGAATTTGCTTTCTTTCAAGGTAATTTAGTGCAGCAGACATGCACTTATGCCTGTCTTTGTAATTTTAGGGATTAGGATAGTGAGGATTAAATGCTGACCCTTAATCTTCAAAATCAACTTTAAGAGCGAAATATAATATGCAAATGGAACACATTCATTTTGTGTTTATATATTTTAATCTCTGTAATTTAGTCTTAAGAAGATGGAAACTCATCTTTGCCTTATTTATTTTGAATCCTAAAGCAAGATGCCATTAAAATCTTTATCCTTCTGTCTTAGTGGATAAATGTTTATCCTTTAGGGCTTAGAATATAATTTTTTTTAAAAATGACTTTAACCTAACAACACTTTTCTATCAAGAGAAGTGGCATGTGTGTCTGATGTAAAAGTGTAGTTGGAGTTACTTGTGTTAAATAAATGGCTAAGTTGCAAAGACCAGCTCTGGAAAAAATATACATGATAAACTTTTGTTTTGGATTTATTTTTAAAAAGTCAGTAAATTGAATTTTTATTAATAAAATCAGTTAGTGGATTTCTGATCAAGTTTACTTTGTTCTTAATAAACTTTTCCTCTGTGGTTTGAATTCAGTGTATGGACAGGAATGTCTTCTAAATAAAACATTTATTAGGATGAAATATTAAACTGATATAAAAATCTGGGCCATATTTTCTTAGACAAATAAACATAAGAGCTATATTAGGTAAGCAGATCAAAAAGTGAAATATAGTGTGAAAAACAGAAACAAAGGCTCTTTATACGCCTCTGGCTTCACTGGAAGAATGGGGTTAGAACCGTCTGCTTAGCTTGGCTCAGTGACTTCATCATCTAGGTAGTTTCCAGTCTATAGACAAAAGTCTACCAGATCTCTGGATATGTAACTTGAATGTCTACCATATACAATTGATTTTAGAGTAAATTGTAATGGATTAATGGCTGCGTGTATTGCCAAAAATGCAGATAATTTCAGATCGTGAGTTGTCCAAGTTTTTCAAAATAGGAAAACTAAAAACCCGTTGATTAACTGTAGGTGTACTCCTGAACCTTCTCTCAGGCCCCCAGATGCAGCAATATAAAAGGAAATTGGAACACCAGACAGTCGACTGCAAATGCGTACATATCACATAGACTTTTTTTTTTCTCAGAAGTTTATGACTTCCAGCAAATACACAGTTGCTTTTATGATCAAAACCACTCTTAGAGTTTAAAGACTTGTTTACTGAATCCTAAAAATGGACTTACTGATGAAACAAACATCAGCAATGTTTCTCCCCACCCCCATCTAGAATCACATTTTACACTCTAAGTAGTAAATCCGTGGGCTTCCCTGGTGCTCAGTGGTGAAGAATCCAGCTGCCACTACAGAAGATGTGGTTTGTTCCCTGGATTGGGAAGATCCCCTGGAGGGGGAAGTGGCAACCCACTCCAGTATTCTTGCCTGGGAAATCCCATGGACTGAGGATCCTGGCAGGCCACAGTCCATTGGGGGGCAAAAGAGTTGGACCTGACTGAATGACTAGACAAAAACAAGTAAATCTGTGTCTGTGGACCTACATCTCCCTGACTACTATTAATACAAATAAACTTATTCTTTCTCAGATACTTAATGCAGTTTTATCTTTTCTTGATTATGACAGTCATACATATTTTTTTAAAAATTCTGATTATAAGAATAAATAAGACATTATGAATTCATGTGCATTTTCACTCTCGTTATCTCATTGTGAAAAAGAGCCAGAATACATTTCATTCTAATAGATAATTTTACTAATAGCCAAATAAACAATTACTACATGGACTAATATTATCATGATACTTAGCATTTTTCAAGATTTGCTGTAATTTGCCTATTTGCTTATTAGGTCACATAGTATAGCAATTTGGAGAAGGAAATGGCAACCCACTCCAATGTTCTTGCCTGGAGAATCCCAGGGACGGGGGAGCCTGGTGGGCTGCCGTCTATGGGGTCGCACAAAGTCAGACATGACTGAAGTGACTTAGCAGCAACTTAGCAGTATAGCAATTACAGATTTGGAGTCAGAGAAACCTGGACCCAAGTCTCCACTTATTTGCTGTGTGACATGGGGAAAGTTACTTAACCTTTCCAGACCTTCAACTTCTTCACTTATGATGTAGGATTCTCATAGTACCTATAATATAAGGCTTTGTGAGGATTAAATACAATAATGAATGTTATCTGCTTTGCCTAGTGCCTGGAACATAGTGAGTGATAAAAATAGTAATTATTTTCATGATTTTACCTATTATGCTATTATATTGAAACAGGCTAATTGTAATTGTATTGAGCAGAGACTATTTCTGAAAAACTCTTAGAACCACCATGAATTTGCTAGAACTCACTGTAACTTGTTATCAGCGGTATTAGCCAATTGCAAGTGGCACTGTGTTTTTAAAATTTGATTTTTTCCATGCTCTATGAAATTAAATCCGTATTTTTACATACAAAGTTGCATCAGATAAAAATTTACAGATCTCCACTTAAAAATCAGGACACAGATGCTTCTGAAAGAGGACAATATAGCATGGCTTCTTAGATGAAGAGATGAAATATTGTATATTTTAAAAATTTAGCAATTTGGTCACATGTAAAGATCATGTTACAGTATTACAAATTAATGAACTAAGGCATTGCAAATGAAAGGAACATTTTGCAAAAATGGCACTTCAGTTCAGTTCAGTTCAGTCGCTCAGTCGTGTCCGACTCTTTGCGACCCCATGAATCACAGCACTCCAGGCCTCCCTGTCCATCAACCAACTCCCGGAGTTCACTCAGACTCACGTCCATCGAGTCAGTGATGCCATCCAGCCATCTCATCCTCTGTCGTCCCCTTCTCCTCCTGCACTCAATCCCTCCCAGCATCAGAGTCTTTTCCAATGAGTCAGCTCTTCACATGAGGTGGCCAAAGTACTGGAGTTTCAGCTTTAGCATCATTCCTTCCAAAGAAATCCCAGGGCTGATCTCCTTCAGAACGGACTGGTTGGATCTCCTTGCAGTCCAAGGGACTCTCAGGAGTCTTCACCAATACCACAGTTCAAAAGCATCAATTCTTCTCTCACATCCATACATGACCACAGGAAAAACCATAGCCTTCACTAGACGGACCTTTGTTGGCAAAGTAATGTCTCTGCTTTTGAATATGCTAACTAGGTTGGTCATAACCTTCCGTCCAAGGAGTAAGCGTCTTTTAATTTCATGGCTGCAGTCACCATCTGCAGTGATTTTGGAGCCCCCAAAAATAAAGTCTGACACTGTTTCCACTGTTTCCCCATCTATTTCCCATGAAGTGATGGGACCAGATGCCATGATCTTCATTTCCTGAATGTTGAGCTTTAAGCCAATTTTTTTACTCTCCTCCTTCCCTTTCATCAAGAGGCTTTTGAGTTCCTCTTCACTTTCTGCCATAAGGGTGGTGTCATCTGCATATCTGAGGTTATTGATATTTCTCCCAGCAATCTTGATTCCAGCTTGTGCTTCCTCCAGCCCAGTGTTTCTTATGATGTACTCTGCATACATGTTAAATAAGCAGGGTGACAATATATAGCCTTGACGTACTCCTTTTCCTATTTCGAACCAGTCTGTTGTTCCATGCCCAGTTCTAACTGTTGCTTCCTGACCTGCATACAAATTTCTCAAGAGGCAGGTCAGGTGGTCTGGTATTCCCATCTCTTTCAGAATTTTCCACAGTTTATTATGATCCATACAGTCAAAGGCTTTGACATAGTCAATAAAGCAGAAATAGATGTATTTCTGAAACTCTCTTGCTTTTTCCATGATCCAGCGGATGTTGGCAATTTGATCTCTGGTTCCTCTGCCTTTTCTAAAACCAGCTTGAACATCTGGAAGTTCACAGTTCACGTATTGCTGAAGCCTGGCTTGGAGAATTTTGAGCATGACTTTACTGGCAACCCACTCCAGTACTCTTGCGTGGAAAATCCCATGGATAGAGGACCCTGGTAGGCTATATTCCATGGGGCTGCAAAGAGTCGGACACTGACTGAGCGACTTCACTTTCACTTACTAGCATGTGAGATGAGTGCAATTGTGAAAGTGAAAGTGGAGAGTGAAAAAGTTGGCTTAAAGCTCAGCATTCAGAAAACAAAGATCATGGCATCCGGTCCCACCACTTCGTGGGAAATAGATGGGGAAACAGTGGAAACAGTGTCAGACTTTATTTTTCTGGGCTCCAAAATCACTACAGATGGTGACTGCAGCCATGAAATTAAAAGATGTTTACTCCTTGGAAGGAAAGTTATGACCAACCTAGATAGCATATTCAAAAGTAGAGACATTACTTTGCCAACAAAGATTCGTCTAGTCAAGGCTATGGTTTTTCCTGTGGTCATGTATGGATGTGAGAGTTGGACTGTGAAGAAAGCTGAGCGCTGAAGAATTGATGCTTTTGAACTGTGGTGTTGGATAAGACTCTTGAGAGTCCCTTGGACTGCAAGGAGATCCAACCAGTCCATTCTGAAGGAGATCAGCCCTGGGATTTCTTTGGAAGGAATGATGCTAAAGCTGAAACTCCAGTACTTTGGCCACCTCATGTGAAGAGTTGACTCATTGGAAAAGACTCTGATGCTGGGAGGGATTGGGGCAGGAGGAGAAGGGGACGACAGAGGATGAGATGGCCGGATGGCATCACTGACTCGATGGACATGAGTCTGAGTGAACTCCGGGAGTTGGTGATGGACAGGGAGGCCTGGCGTGCTGCGATTCATGGGGTCGCAAAGAGTCGGACACGACTGAGCGACTGATCTGATCTGATCTTGAGCATTCTTTGTCATTGCCTTTCTTTGGGATTGGAATGAAAATTGACCTTTTCCAGTCCTGTGGCCACTGCTGAGTTTTCCAAATTTGCTGGCATATTGAGTGCAGCACTTTCACAGCATCATCTTTCAGGATTTGAAAGAGCTCAACTGGAATTCCATCACCTCCACTAGCTTTGCTCATCGTGATGCTTTCTAAGGCCCACTTGACTTCACATTCCAGGATGTCTGGCTCTAGGTCAGTGATCACAAGATTATTTTTGTGTCACATTTGTCAGAAGTTTGGTTTTTCTTGTGGATAGGTAAAGAAAAACCACCTCCTGGAGGCATTGTTTTAGGACATTTAGCCAGCCTTGCCCCGATCCCTGTTTGCCTTCCAGGATCTGGAGGTTTACGGATGTGTCTACTGATGGCTCTCACCATGGTTATGCTGATCTAACCAGATCAGCTAAGTAATCTATGTTGTTGTTACTTAGTTGCTAAGTCATGTCCAACTCTTTTGGACTGCATGGACTACAGCTTGCTAGACTCCTCTGTCCATGGGATTTCCCAGGCAGGAATACTGGGGTGGGTAGCCATTTCCTTTTTCAGAGGATCTTCCTGACCCAGGATCGAACCCAAGTCTCCTACATTGCAGGCATATTCTTTACCACTGAGCCATTGGGGAAGCCCTAAGTAACATGCATTCACTTGCTTTTAGACACAGGACAGGGAATGGGTGAAGTTCTGAATGTTTTCTGATCATTTAGCAAGTTTGGATTGTCTAAGTGGGATGAAGTTGCAGGGGCCATCTCAAGGATCTTTATAACTTCAGAAATATGCTTTCCAAATATAGTCATTGAACAAAAGCCACTGATTGACTTAATTGCTAATAGTCACAGTTTATCCATATTTCTTAAATAAAAATCCAAGGGGATCAGGCAGAACAAGATTTATTTCTCTTATAACCAAATTCTTATAGAACCACGTAAGGCAGTTCATACAGAGATCATGATTTAGGAAGGTCTTCCTCAGTCTGAATCTTTAGATCAGCAGAGACTAAAGTATAGGCTCTCAAGACCATTTCACTCTGTCATAGGCAATAGGATCTGTCCTGTTATATTTGATTATACTTTTTTTTCCCAGGTCCATCTTTTTTGTTTTTAATTTATTTATTTTGCTGCATCGGGTGGTAGTTGTGACACGTGGGATCTTCCTTCTGTCATGTGGAGTCTTTCCTTGTGGCACTTGGTCTCTCTAGGTGTGTGGCATAGGCTCACTAGCTATGGCACACAGGCGTATTTGCTCCCTGGCATGTGGGATTTTAGTTCTTGGACCAGGGATCGAACGCACATCCTCTACATTGCAAGGCAGATTCTTTACCACTAGACCACCAGGGAAGTCCCCTCTGGTACATCTTAAATTTCAAAAATTTAGAAACTATTTTCCTTCAGCATTGATTTTTGTCTCTTTCTATTCATCTTGTGCCTTGGGAATACCAAGAAAAGAACTATAAACTGTGATAACATTTCTTGGAGGAGATCATAATATAACAGCCTCATGGTTACTTTGGCATATTACCTAGAAGTCAAAAAACAGAATTTCTTTCAATGTACCCATTGAATGTATCCATTCTTAAGTTTGCCTAAAAGTCTGTGATTTTTAAAAAAAAATACAGTAATTACATAACTGAAATGGGGAAATTTAGTGGGGCAAGCTAGAGAACAGGGAATTCTTTCCACTCAAGTTATCCGGAAAGGCTTTATGGAAATGATTTTTGAGCTGAACCCTAGAAGATTTGTATGATTGACACATGCCAAGATGGAGGTAACCAGGAAGAGGAATGCTAGCTACCAGAGCAATAGTAATTTCATTTTCTTATAGACATTCTTGCCAATCATGGTTAAATGAAATGCTCAGGAGAAAAACAATTTAAAAGTTAATATTTTGAGTTTATTATCTTTCATAAGTGATAGGAATTTAGCGTCTCTTATAGCTTCTGACCTTTACTTGAGAAAAAATTCAGGTTCTAAAATTATTAAATGTGATTTTCTTTCCCTTCTCTTTTGAAACAAAATGGATTTATAAGGTTCAATCTAAAACTACTTGTATTACAACAATGAAATAGTTAAATCTCAAAAATTAGTTAAGATTCGATTAATTTTGAAATGTAATGGTATTGGAAGGGAATTGCTGAATTTGAGGTAAGTAGTTAGACCTTTTCTCAGAATTTGTTTGGGAGATTTCTCTTACTTTTGGATAGGAGAAAGTTATCTGGAAGGTGAATATGTGAGTAAGAGAGCTTCGTCTAGTAGGCCTCTGATGCAAAGGATCCTGTTTGTTTTATTTGGCATTGTATTCCTGTGTCTGGCACATTGAACATGCATATTAATGTTATAGAAACTAAAAAGGAAGTAGGTAAAAAAGGAGAGAGAAACGGGCTTTCCTGGTGGTCCAAGAGCTAACTCCTCGCTCCTGATGCAGGGAGCCTGGGTTCCATCTCTGGTCAGGGAACTGATCCCACGTGCCACAAGTAAAGATCTTGTGTGCCTCAGCATTACCACCATTGTTGTTTACTCGCTAAGTCATGTCTGATTCTTTTGTGACCCCATGGACTTTAGCTTGCCAGGCTCCTCTGTTCATAGAATTTTCCAGGCAAGAGTACTGGAATGGGTTGTCATTTCCTACTCTAAGGGATCTTCCTGACCCAGGAATTGAACTCACATCTCCTGCATTGGCCGGTGGATTCTTTACCACTGAGCAACCTGGGAAGCCCAACTAAGACCTATGCAGCTCAGTTCAGTTGTCGCTCAGCCGTGTCCGACTCTTTGTGACCCCGTGAATCGCAGCACATCAGGCCTCCCTGTCTATCACCAACTCCTGGAGTTCACTCAGTCTCACGTCCATCGAGTCGGTGATGCCATCCAGCCATCTCATCCTCTGTCGTCCCCTTCTCCTCCTGCGCCCAATCCCTCCCAGCATCAGAGTCTTTTCCAGTGAGTCAACTCTTTGCATGAGGTGGCCAAAGTATTAGAGTTTCAGCTTTAGCATCAGTCCTTCCTATGAACACCCAGGACTGATCTCCTTTAGGATGGACTGGTTAGATCTCCTTGCAGTCCAAGGGACTCTCAAGAGTCTTCTCCAACACCACAGTTCAAAAGCATCAATTCTTCAGCACTTGGCTTTCTTCACAGTCCAACTCTCACACCCATACATGACCACTGGAAAAACCATAGCCTTGACTAGACGGACCTTTGTTGGCAAAGTAATGTCTCTTCTTTTGAATATGCTATCTAGGTTGATCATAACTTTCCTTCCAAGGAGTAAGTGTCTTTTAATTTCATGGCTGCAGTCACCATCTGCAGTGATTTTGGAGCCCCCAAAAATAAAGTCTGACACTGTTTCCACTGTTTCCCCATCTATTTCCCATGAAGTGATGGGACCAGATGCCATGATCTTAGTTTTCTGAATGTTGAGCTTTAAGCCAAGTTTTTCACTCTCATCTTTTACTTTCATCAAGAGGTTTTTTCATTCCTCTTCACTTTCTTCCATAAGGGTGGTGTCATCTGGATATCTGAGGTTATTGATATTTCTCCCGGCAATCTTGATTTCAGCTTGTGCTTCTTCCAGCCCAGTGTTTCTCATGATGTACTCTGCATATAAGTTAAACAAGCAGGGTGACAATATACAGCCTTGACGTACTCCTTTTCCTATTTCGAACCAGTCTGTTGTTCCATGTCCAGTTCTAACTGTTGCTTCCTGACCTGTGTATAGGTTTCTCAAGAGGCAGGTCAAGTGCAGCTAAATACAATTAAATAAATAAATAATATTTTTAAAAAGGAGAAAGGAAGAAAGGAAAGGAAAGAGGGAAAGAAGTCAGAGAGAAAAGAGGAAAGAAAGGAACAGTGTAAGATGGATTTGTTGGGTAAAATATTAGTATCAAGGACTTGTGCCTGTGCTAAGTAAGTTGCTTCAGTCGTGTCAGACTCTATGTGATTCCATGGACTGTAGCCCAATGCTCCTCTGTCCATGGGATTCTCCAGGCAAGAATACTGGAGTGGGTTGCCATGTCCTCCTCCAGGGGATCTCCTGACTTAGGGATCAAACCTGGGTCTCTTATGTCTCCTGCGTTGGCAGGCAGGTTTGTATTACCACTAGTGCCACCTGGGAAGCCCAAATATCAAGGACATAAACCCTTATTACTCTAGGGAAATAAGGCAAATCATTACTTTTTACTCAAATAAGGTGAATGTAGAATCTTGAAGTAAGTGTTTAAAGGATTTTTCCTAAGTAGAATTGACAGAACTTGAAAGCTGCTTAGCAGAGTGTAAACATAAAGAAAGTAGAAGACTCACAGGTGACTAAGCTGTTTTTGAAACACAGTGGTAGAGGATGTTTGTGTCAGAAGTTGATAATAGAAGAGGGGGAATTACTTGAAAGAAAAAGGGTGCTGAGTAAAGTTTTTAATACACTTGTGTTTGAGTTTTTTATAGGACATCAGGGAGAAGAAGTAATACAGTAGAGATCAGGGATTGCCAATGTAGATTTGAAAATCATATCCGTTGAATTCATAGGTAGAATAATGAGGGTGGATGAAATTTCCAAGAGAGGAGTGTGCAGTAAAACCAAACGTGCATGGAATTCCAGAAGTGGAATATAAATCGCCCTCTAGGGAAATTGGGCCATGAAGAGATGCCAGAGAGAGGTGGCTGTGTTTCCATGAATGAGATCTATGTGTTTAAATTCTGTGAAATTCGCCGACTTTAAAACTGTGGCTCCATTGGGGGAGAAATAAGAGTAAACAGAGAAATCCTAACTTGAAACCCCTACTTCTCAATATCAACTCAGGCAAAAGGTGTGAAGACCACATTTCAGTGGCCAAGAGCCAGGTCAAGTCCAGATTCTATAATATTTTTTACTCTGCATCATTACGTGCGTACGTGCTAAGTTGCTTCAGTCATGTCCTACTTTTTGCGACACTGTGGACCATAGCCTGCCAGGCTCCACTGTCCATGGGATTCTCCAGGCAAGAATACTGGAGTGGGTTGCCAGGCCCTCCTCTAGAGGATCTACCCGAGACAGGTATCGAACTCACGTCTTTTACATCTCCTCCGTTGGCAAGTGGGTTCTTTACCACAAGCACCACCTGGCAAACCCACTCTCCATCAGTCTTTCCAAATATAAAATCTCATGAACCTAACAGACAACTGGAATGAGTCATTCAATCTGTACTTTTGTGGGCCAAGATTCAGAAGATATAAGTGTGTCCTTGGTGGTAGAAAACAAAGCAAGTTCATATGTGGGGGTAAGGACAATGACAGGTGCCCTGGCAGTAGCATTCTGGACAATGTAAGCAATCTGGAAGGGCTTTGCAGTATAAATAGAAATGGAGACACTTTAAAATAATCAGAAAGTTTTTATTTCTAGAGCTTCCTGTTCCTTATATCATTCTTTCTAAAAGGCAGTTATGTCAGATGGACTTATTTTGGGGACAAGAGGCAAGACTTTCTTTTATTTCTCTTATTTCAGAAATGACCATGTTCTCAGCTTCACTTCTAATGAAGACAAGAGCAGAATAGTTTGTGAAAACTGCAGCCTTTGTATTTTGGTCATATTGTCCAACCTTCTTCCAATGACATCAAAGTTATTGATAGAATCTCAGAAATATTATCTTCTTCAGTTGTATTATGTGGGAATGGATGCTTGATCGAGTCAGGCACAATGCATTACAGTAAAGTTTCTTCCATATAAATAGGCCCAGAATATTTGTCCCAAAGAGGTAACTGAGAATATACAAGAGGAATAAGCAAAGAATGAAGATGGTGTGTGTTAGGAGCTGGTAGAAAAAGGGGCAGGCATTTGGATGTTATTGGTACAGTCACTGGGTGATGTGAACAAGCCACACCAAATTCTCACCATGACACTCTTGGAGTTACGGCTTTCCTCCCTGGTTTGACTAAATATACTCTGCTTTCATTTTTTTCTTTCTTTAGCCTGTTGATTTAGCTATTTGAATCATGATGTTTTGGCAGCAAAATCGATCTTGTCTCTTTTCTCAACAGCCATGCAACCAGATATTTACCTGGTGTCTGGGAGGGACCCACCCCTTATGCTTAATTTCTAACTCCTGCTCTGTTCTTCTCTTCACTGACTACACTGAGGAAGTGAAATCTCAGAAGGTCTGAGAGCTGCCCTCAACTCTACCCTTAAACATGATCATATCTGTTCATTTAATGCATAAACCATTAAGTCAAAATGACACAAGGAAGAAGTGAGGGAGCAGAAGGGATAATTTTAGAGTTTATTCCACGGTGAGTATTCCTTCTGCAAATGCATGTTAATCTCAGAATCAAAATAAACACACTTAATTGAACAGTATTGTGGATCAATAAAATCATTGACTGAGTACCACTGGTGCTCACTTGAGGTAAACAAGTGATTTAATAGTCTCCACTTCCTTCAGGCCTCTTCAGTGTGGCCATCAATAGCGACCTGATAAATCGGATCTGGCAGTGACCAAAAGGCCCTTGTCAGGCAACCCAGCTTGACCTCCTGAGGCATGTTACCACCTGACATCTTACGAGCCATTTCCTTTTCCCATTCCATGTGTCTGACAATTCTTGAAGACTAGCTTGTGAGAAAACACACACAAGCATACACCCATGCACACCCTTTACAAAGAAGGGTATTTCTTTAAAGGCTTAAGTAAGAATTGCATTTTCTGATCTTTTACCTTATTCTCATTTAAACAGTTTACATCTTTTGTTTTTCCTGCTTGTACGTGCAATGCCACAAAATAGGAAAAAGGAGATGCAGAGGACAGGAAGTTGAAAGAAAATAAAACGTGGAGCTTGCTGCTAGTGGTCACCAATTTTAAGTTTTTAGATTGAATCTTGGAGATGGGGTGGTGTTTTGTATCCATAATGGGGTTCTATCCTTCTCTGAATTTCTAGAGGGAGAACCTGATAAGTTACCATGACGAAAATCTATGCTGCATGTCCAAACATCAGGCTGCAGGTTGCATGGCAGATGTAGGCCAGATAGACTTCTCTGTAAGCCTGGTCTGTCTCTGGTGTCCACTAAGATGTTTCTACTTTGCATTAACATGACTACCACCTATGAATGCCATTTTAAGTCAGGTATATTTTTTGGAACACATAAAATTTAGTGGTGACCAACCAAATTAATTCATAGTTTTGTGCAGAAATTCTAAACCGCTTTAAAATTCCCAACTATGAGTCCTGGGGTAAGAATCTGTGCAGATCAGATGAAACCTGATGAAGGTACTTAAGTCATAGTTCATCTTAACTGTTTATCTAGAATGTTTTTAATAAATAGTGCTGAGTAAGAAATATTAAAGGAGAAGGAGTCTCCGCAGGCATTAGAAATATGTCATTGGCTATTAATACACTGTCAACATAGCTGTATGCAAATGCTTTCAGTAATGATCAGTTGTATTAAGGAACTGGTAAATCTAGAGACTCAGTATTTTCTTGTTTTTTAGTCACTAAGTCGTGTCCAACTCTTTGTGACACTGTGGACTATTATATGCCAGTCTCCTCTGTCCTTCTCTGTCTCATGGAGTTTGCTCAAACTCATGTCCATTGAGTTGTTGCTATCTAACCATCTCATCCCCTGCTGCCCCCTTCTCCTTTTACCTTCACTCGTTCCCAGCATCAGGGTCTTTTCCAGGGAGTTGGCTCTTCTCATCAGGTAGCCAAAGTATTGGACCTTCAGCAACAGTCCTTCTAATGAATATTCAGGGTTTATTTCCTTGGAATTGACTGGTTTGATCTTGTTGCAGTCCAAGGGACTCTTAAGAGCAATGCCATAACTGTATCCTCTGTCCATGGGATTCTCCAGACAAGAATACTGAAGTGGGTTGCAGTTCCTTCTCCGCAGGATCTTCCCAACCCAGAGATTGAACTCACATTTTCTACATTGGCATATAGATTCTTTTCCTCTGAGCCACCAGGGAAGCCCCTCATTATTTTAGTGTCTTCTAAAGGCCACGCCTATTATGATGCATCAGTGTCATTCTGGAATGTTAGATAGACAGTTGAGCCCGGTAGTCCATCAAGTGAAACCCCATTACTGTTGGTTGGATGAAAGACTCAGACTTTTTATTAAAATTTGGTGGCTGAATATATTTTAACTCCTGCATTGTTTAAGGAGTATAAATGTGAGTACCCATGCCCTTCCTCTGGCTTTGCTTGGCCATTAAAAAAGCAGTGGTGATGACAACAAAAGCAATTCATGCCACACTTTCTCTAAGTTTCTTTGCTGTTGGCAAAGCATCTACTGAAAGTGTGTAGTCCTGTCTAATGATGTATATGCCACCTAAGGCTTACTCCAGTGATAAGACTCACTCTGTGTCCTGTACTTTTCTAAAGGGTTTTTAAAATAGATGCTCAAGCTCTACTCTGGAGTTCCTATTTCTAGATAAGAGCCTAGAAATCTGATTTGGGGAAAATACTCTCTTTCTGATGCCAAGTCAGTCCAGGAATCCTTGCTCACTCCACCCTGGAGTATGGGCCATCTCCACATCAGGGTGTGGACTTTCAGCCATGGTGCTCCTACACAGACTGTCCCTTCAGTCTGAAATACTCTTTCATGTTCCCTTAAGAAACATAATATTCATCGTTTAAGGCTCAGCTGCAAAGTTAGCTCTGCTGGGGCACCAAGTCCACTGTCAGACCCATGTTCCTTCAACAGAGATTGGAATGGTCTGTGACTCTCCTTTCTTGGAAACACTTCAAAAAAAAAAAGAAATTACTTATGTGTTTGGCTGCCTTGGGTGTTGTGGCTCGAAGGATGTTTGTTGCATTGTGCAGGATCTTTCACTGTGGCTCTCGGGCTGTGGCAGTTGCAGTGCAGGCTTGGTTGCTCCAGGACATGCGGGACCTTAGTTCACCTACCAGGGATGGAACCTGTGTCCCCTGCATTGCAAGGCAGATTCTTAAACACTAGACCCCTGGGGAAGTCCTGGAAACACTTGACTTTTGATGAGATTGGGAAAAATGAACATGAGTTGAAAGATTTTTCTCTCCTTGCTCATAGTAAGGGCCACAGTTTGCAAATGTACATGCAAATGTCCATAAATGAAATTGTCGCTACACATAAAATGTGTAACTATAGTTTTTCTTTTCTTTTCTTGGGTGATTGATTACAAATGGGAGATTTGTGTTGACATACTGAATAGTGGCATTTTGTCGGGTCGGCTGCTGTATTTCTTTCTTAATTTTTTTCTCCTTTTAAGGCCCTGGAATAAAAGGGAAGGTTGAAAAGTCAGTTTCTGAATTTTGCTACATAAAATATTCTAAAGGATAGATAGATATACATTTAAATCTTAATTTTTTTCCTTAATGATGGTAACGTCAGTGCACATTTTGGAGTCCATAGCAGAGTCAGTGTTAAAGACCATTTGAGTTAATTAGAGCATTTGATAATAAGACTTCAGTAATATGCATGGACAAGCTTATGACTTTGGTGAAAGGCATGGTGTATAGATAAGAGAAAGTTTTCTTAATGATTAAAGTAGTAATAGTTTTTTGCAGCTTTGGGAGAACATAGCGCTCAAAGAACATTGAATTATATAGGGCATTTTTTTTTTAATAAGGAAGTTTCATTTAATGTAGTGGCCTGATCTGAGTGTTAAAGTGAGTAGGAGCCTCTGACAATAGGTAAAGTACAGCATTGCCAGTGTTCAGCGTTAAACATTTCTTTCTTTAGATGAGGCGGCAATTTCTGCTAACATGTCTTTGTAAGGTGTCACTTCTCACAGAATTTTTTAACCTGCCTGCAATCAATCTAAGTAATGTTATTTGATGTATAAATTGTTTTAAAAAGTAGACCTCTTTTTTCTGCTTTTATGATAGAAATTCTAAGCAGAAAATGAAAGCAGGATCCACCCTCAATTATCATTTTCAAAATTTCATTCTTTTGATATGAAAGGTTTCATTCACTTTTTGCTTAGAAAAGAAAAAGTAAGCTCTGGACCGTTCTGTTTTGAATAACACATTCTCTGTATTTTTCTGTTCAAACTATGTAAAATAAATACCAGTTTTTAAAATTATTTTCTTACGTGTCTAGGAATAACATTTTTCTAGTCATGCTAGAAAATGAAAGGATCTTTACTGTAAAATGTGATAATGTAAAGTTTGAGAGGGAAATGAAGACTACACAACCATTCAGGAGACCAGCAGAATCAGCGTCAAAAAAGGAGGCAGCTGTTGCCTTAATCATTTCCCCCCAACTGATGGACTCACTGCTTGAGTGTCATCTCACTAAATGGCCCTGAACTTGACCAATAGACTTTCAGTTAACTGTGAGTGGACTCTGTTTACACAACAATGGTGATTTCACCTAATTATGGCATGGTATATAACAACACCCTTGACTTTTATTGTTTAACAGTCTTGTCAGAACTTCACACATGCACTGAATTCGGTACTTGTAGATTTTTCATTTGTTTTGTAATTCACTGTATTTTCCAAGGAAAAGTGATTCCTATATTATGGTAGCTTCTGAAACCAAGAATAACAGTTTTTTAGCATTTGGTAAATTCCTTTCAAGGAGTTGGTTCTCAAGAGATATTTGCAGGAAGAATATATACTTGTAAGTATTACAAAGGAAAACATGGTTCTTTTGGTCTTCAAATATCCATCACGCCTCTCTTTCTTAGCTTTTAAGTTTTCAGTACTTAGATGGTACTTAACAGTCATAGAAACTGAAAGAATGAATAAAGTTCCTTCCATCACTTTCAAACATCACTTTTTCTCAAAATTCCATCAATGGTCTTACTGTAATTTTTAAACTTTTTATCATCTTATCTATTCACAGGACATTTGTAATCTATGAATCCTTCTCTGTTATGTAAGCACGCTTTTGAATTCTAGGTTACATTTCCTTACAGATGTCCACGTGCTCTTTAGTTTTTTTTGCTATTCAACCAGCTACTCCTGCTGTCTCATGTTTTGTTCGTGGAATGTCTACTCTTCCTCTTGCTGAACTCTGAAATTTTCTTTTTACTCCTATCATGTGTTTCCACCCAACCAACTGCCAAACTTTGCAATTTTGTACTTAGCGTCTTTTGTTAGTTATGTCTTGTCTTATTTTTTTTTAAGTTACTTATTACCTCAAACTTAGACCATACTAAAAGCCTCCAAATCAGTCTTTCCACTTAACTATTTCTTTTTTCTCCTGCCTACTTTATATGATTGTTGCCACCTTGTTTAAAGTTTTAATCTATTTCTTCATTCATGTAAGCATTTTTTATTAGAAATCCAAACCTAAATTAATGTTGACTAGAATGATCAATTATTAATCAATAAAATAATAATACTTCACATCTGCATTGTGAGTTAACCTGACAGATTGCTGTCTTCTGTTATAATCTAGGTGAAAAAAACTTAGCAAAATGAACAGTACTTAAAGAAAGGCTTTGGAATGAAAACAGCTAAATTCAAGAGTTTCAGGCTTTCTTTAAAATTGATGCCATGTCTACTCAATTCAATTCTGGACTATTGTCTCCCATGGCTATTCAGTTTAGACTTTTAACCATCTGTATGTGACGTGACATTTTTTGTTACTTATGATTTTCTTCAATTTAATATAGATATTTCATAAAGTGCTAGTTTGAAGTCTTCTGATCCAATTGTCTAGCAGAAAATTTGTTTTTTCTGTAACTGATCTTGCCTGATTGTTTTTCAGTTTCTAGGTGAGTAGCACCATTCTGTGGAGAACCAAGTGACTCGTCCAAGGTCCAAAGCTCTTAAAGTTTCCTTCAAAGAATGATCTCTATCAGTCCTCATTACTTTAGGGCCATTTTTCTTGGTGAGATGCTTTAGGTGGCATTCTGTGCCCAGAATTTTCGGTTAGTTGACTAGTTACCTATTCATCTATAATGAAGAGAATGGAAAAGTCATGATTCTTTATGAACTTGGTAGAAGTTCCCGGGCTACTCATTTCTTCAGCCCAAAATCTTAGAACTGAGAGCAGAGAGAAGCCGATTTTGAATTTTTACAATGCCTTTAATGTAGATAAATGAAATAAAGTGCATTATGATATAAATGTTATGCTATACAATTATTTTCCATTTTTACTCAATACATGTTGTATATCTTATTATTGGTACTTTGAGGATAGAATAGGATTTATTGAGCTAATTGATAATTCAGTACAAATAAAATAGTGCAAGATTTTGCAGTGCTTTAAGATGTTTTGATAGATTGTTTATTAATTATATTGCAAAAGGTTGCTTGTGCTAAAAATTCTATATTCTTTCTCTACAGAATCAGTAGCAAGCACATCCTATTTCTGAGCTATATTGCATATCTGGAAGCTTGATAATTGCTGTTCATATTTTTGTACCAAACTGATAATGTGTTATTAATTCAGATTTTTAAAAAATAACCTTCTAAATCCCTATGTTTTGTCCTAGGTTTAAAATTCTATGAGAACCAGACCACACATTCTTCTGCTCTTAGGCTGTGCTGTTTTCAGAGATGCTAACCTGTTAGTGATTAACCAAGATTAGGGTCTTGGACGCTTGTGGTTATCAGAAAGCTTTCCCTGAGGATGTCTACAGTTCAAGGAGAATTTCTGCATTTATGTCTAGGAGGGATGCTCTAAAACCATATTGACTTTATGTAAAGACATATTTGTTTTGTGAATGCTTAACAATGCTGTTGGATGATTGAAATGAAAAATTTGACACCAAAGGGACGTAACCTGGACTTAAGTTCTTTTCAGCCTTAATGGGAAAAGAAGTAAATTAGTGTATTTACAGTAAAAAGAAATTCTATGTGATCTTGTAGCCTTGAAATAACTATGCAAAGAAGCAGGATGTACAGTATATATGAAGAAATTCAGTTGCTAGCTGTGTTCACTCTTGTCTTTCTGCTTCTAAAATGCATCCTTGTAATATTTTCCACTTTTTAATTTCCTGCTCTATTTCCTATCGCAAATTCTGTGAACTATTTTGATTTGTTGTGTTTTCCCATTACATATAGTAATTAACAAGTCTTTGTCAAATATAAAAAGTAGTGAATGAAAAAAAATCAGTGGCAGAGCTGAGGTTCAAATCAGAATCTAAATGTTGCCTTTTCAGTCCTTTACTATAAGCACTCATCTAAACCTTTCAAAACATTATTTTGAAGATAAATGATAAAAATAACAAAATAATGCATAGTATTTCAGACAGTGAAATGTTTGTGATCTTTTAAAATAATTTTTCCCACAATTTTTTAATAGCACAGAAGCTGATAAGACCCAAACTGTAACAAGAAGGGGTAACCAGTTTGTATTGATTTGTAGGCCTATGCACTTTTTCTCCATATCATCAATTTTCTACATGAAGCTTAAATATGGAATTTCTGGTTTCTTCTTTGCAATGTTTCTTAGAGGCCCTTGGGATTCACAGCAGATCTGTTCTTCTGACTCACATGCATGGGAGGCAATGTATATTCTCATCTCTGTTCACTATCTTGTTAAATCTTTCCGTCTATCACGTGTTGCTGAGAGGGCATCTCAACCTAACTAATGTCTATGTTAATTAATATTTGCCCCCAAAATCTGACCTATCTAGTTGTTTTGTATTTACATGAAAATAGGATGAGCTTTGACAATAAGCCCAATTATGAGTGGAAGTATAATATATTAGACATAAAAGAAAAAAATAGAATCAAATGGTATTCTCTACTATCTCCCTTGAGTTTATACAGAAGACATCAGCCACCCAGAATCATCCTTGACACAGTGTTCTTGGCAATGCTTACCAGTTGATTAGAAGGGACAGGTAGATTGAAACCTATTTGCCATCTTTATTTCCCTCTCTGGTATAGGTTCAGTTAAACCATACGAAAACTATCTGCTTTCTTACCTGGCTTTTAGCAGAAGCTTTGGAACTAATTTTAGCAGAAGTAGGTGGGAAAGAAGGCAAGATAAAACTGTAATTTGCCACCTGCTGTTAGGTGAACACTTTGGCCATAAATTTGTGTCTTTGGTGTTTTTGTGTGTTTATGTATAATATTATTCTCTTTATGCTTCATACAGATCAGAATATTCACTTAAGAAATAAAGTCTTAAATTTTTTTGCATTTCTAACATACTGCTCTATCTCTGATGATGAGCGTTTAGAGAACTGAGTTCATCAGGAGTGGTCATTACAAGTGATGGGTAACCTAAGGTGGTTGTTAACAGTATGGATATTATGCATATGGACCACCCAGGTATAAGAACAGATAATTATTACTAGAAACAAACTAATTCTTTTTTTTCTTTAAGTTTTTTTTTTTTTTGATGTGGACCATTTCTAAAGTACCTTCATTGAATTTGTTACATTATCGCTTCTGATTTATGTTTTGACTTTTTGGCGGTGAGGCATGTGGGATCTTAGCTCTCAGTCAGGGTTTGAACCCACTTCCCCTGTATTGGAAGGTCAAGTCTTAACCACTGGACTGCTAGGGAAGTCCCTAGAGAGAAACTAATTCTTAAGAAAAGGATGTTCAAACTGATTCCAGCCTCCCCTGCAATCCTTTCTGGATATTCAGAATCAATTTGGGGAAATTTCTGTGAAGCTTAGAGTTTTGACAGTGTTATTCAGAATTTTCAATTACCTTCATGAAGACAAGTGAAAGAAAGATGTTGGTTCATTCATAAATATTTAGTCATATTTAGTATGGCTCTAGATTATGGTTTTAAAAAAATTTGGCAATGACTTAAAAGAATGGAAAACACTGTGTATAGGAGTACATATATTTTTCATCTTTTGCTGTTTAAAAATATGTGGTTTCAGACAATTTTGGCAGAAACAGTTTTTTACCTTACTTTAGCTGCAAACCTTAGGCAGTGTAATATAAGAAAGTGAAGCCTCTGCAGCAACATGTATAATTCTTTGCATCCTAAATTAACATGGTTGATCTACCACTGTTAGTGCTTCTCCATTTAGCATTGTCTTAGCCACTTGAAAGGATTTCTGGGTTCATTTTCATTTTCGTGTGGTATGTGTGTGCATGCGCACATGTGCATGTGAGTGATTACATGCCGACATGTACATTCTTTAGGGTTGCAAACAGGGGCTATAGATTCCATTAAGAATGATATTGGTCTTTTCCTTCTGTATTGACATAAACTATGTGTGTGTCCCCAGATTAATAACATAGAGTAAGCACACTTGGGGCCTTCTTCGGAATTACGGTGGACTATCAGTTTCTTTTATCTTTGATCTTGTTCTCCCTTACCTGGTTTACGGTTTGGAATGTTACCCTCTGCCTTTGGTGTAAGACTCAACCTTGTGAATCCTCCTAATCTATTTGCTTTAGTCATGCTACCAGGCATATTCCCAATTAGATAACTCTGTGTTCCTGCCTCCATTAGCAGTTCACTTCTTCTTAAAAATGTTTGTCTTACTTAGTAATACTTGTTTCAAAAACTAATAAGAAACAGATAGCCAAAAGAAAAATAAGATACACTATTAATAATTGCAAAATGTGCTGCTTCTCTCAGTCATGTCCTATCTCTTTCCACCTATGTTTTTTGCTTTTCCAGCTCTCTGTCTTTCTTCGTTTTTGTCTGTCTTATTTGTTTCCTGTTCCTCTTTATGTCTCTGGATCTTCAATTCTTTGCCCTCCTCACTGCTAGTTTCTGTTTCTATCTAGCACATTTTTTAGTCAAAAAAATAAAGTAAAAAAATCCTTCCATAAGTTGGTGGTTAAGGCTTTGAATTTTTGATATATTGTTATTGATTTTTGGCTGTGCTCATTGTATCTTTGAAAAATTATTTCACCTACATAAGTCACTTATTTTTGCATCAGTAAAATGCCATTAGGATTCAGGCATTTAGCAAATGTGAACAGTTAGTCTTATGGACATACTTGTTTATATTTCTTTACATACTTTCCTGATTATTTTATGATAAACTTCAGGGATGAGAATTGCTTCATTATATGGCATGCATTTTTAAACACATATTTCCAAATTGCCCTCCAGGTAGGATGGGTCTATTAATATTGCACAAGCAATTTTGGAGAATGTTCATACCCTAACCAACAGTTGTGGGTTATTATTCTTTTAAAAATTTCCTAATAATAAATGAAGATATTATTGCTCTTTTACTTTTAATAATAGTGAGGTCAGATTTTCTGTATATTCTTTAGTGAATTGTATGCTTATATACTTTGCACACTTTTTCATTTAGGTGTTCAGGTTTTTTTTTTTTTCCTTATTGATGTTTTAGAGCTCTTTGTATATTAAGAATACTAGCCCTTTATAGTATATGTTGTAAATATTTTCCCAGTTTTTTTTTTTTGCTTGCTTGTAATTTAATTATGGGGTGTTTTTATTCAGGGGTATTTTAGTTGTTACCTATATGAATCATTAGTCTTTAATCATTTCTACCTTTTTAGATCTAAGTATTAGGACATATTTTCCTTTTCCTGAGAAACTCATATTGCTTTCCCCCTTTTGACTTTCAGTCAAGTCTTCATTAACATGGGTTATAAAGAAGAGCAGACTGCCATAGAGAATATAAAATCTTGGTTAAACATTATACTCAATACATGTTACAAAATGGATTACATGCAAACTTATTTATTGAAAGTTAAACCTAGTATTTGTGCATTTGTTTAGCATTCTGTTAAGTAACACAAAGCATTATACAAACTGCTCGAAGGAAAGCATGTAGAAATAGTCTGTTGTTACTTGTTATTAGTTAAGTTTGCTTTTAATCATCAGTAAAGAGCCGTCGCACCTTTGGTGTGTCTTTGAGCAAGTGTCATTTATTGCATAGATAAACTGGACCCTAGAGAGTCTGAGGTTAAGCTTAGCATTATTAATAATCTCACTTTTGTGGACTAGTAGTGGAAAAGACCCTGATGCTGGGAAAGACTGAAGTCAAAAGAAGAAGGGGGCGGCAGAGGATGAGATGGTTTGATAGCGTCACCCTCTCAATAGACATAAATCTGAGCAAGCTCCGGGAGTTGTTGAAGGACAGGGAAGCCTGGCATGTTGCAGTCCATGGGGTTGCAAAGAGTTGGACATGACTTAGTGACTGAACAACAACAGGTGGGGCACAGCTCATTCTCTTCTCTCTGTCACTTGACCTCACAGCACTTTTCCAGCCTTCAGAGGCCACACCCTAATGTTATTTCCATCAGTTTACTTCTTTGAGTTCGGTGTCATTATCATGATTAAGTTAGGCTGCTAGAAAGGGTATCAATGTCAAATCATTTCAAAGAAGAATTTTACTTTCTTGGTATATGTTCATTTAGGTTTGATTGTCTTAATATGCAGTCATGGCATTGTTTCTTTGAAGGCCAATGTGGAAGGATGTCATCCTTCTTTTACTTATTTTATTTGTCTTAATGAACAGCCTGAGATCCATGAGAATTTAATGTTCTTCATTTAAATCATAAATTATTATTTTATATTATAGAGTAATTTGTATAGTATCTCCCCCACCCAACTCTTGAATGATTTCACTTCTCAAAATGTAAAGCATCACATATTTCCACCTCTGCTCAACCCACGTTTCATTACTAGGTTATTTATCTGATTTCAGGAGCAAAAACCAGTAAGGGCCAGGATTGGAGTTGGAATGGGTGGGTGGGTAGAGAGAGGCTCCTACATGGCAGATGCAACAATGTAGGTCCTGTTTATTATTAATAAAATTTCTAAAAATAGGTGCCTTACAAAAATATTTATTCTTAATTTGTGTTCATTTTAATTCCATGCATGCATATCATTATAACATCTATTAACATTTTTTTAAATGGTTAAATTGCTTGCATTTCAAACCATTCCTTTATGCTATCTCCACCCTCTTACTTGCCACGTCAAAACTGGAGTATATATTACTATGAATGCTGTTTTGCTTCCAGGAAGCCCAGATTCAGATTTACTGTTCAGCTATAGCAACTGTATAGGTCCTCACTGCATGCTTATTTCTGATCTCCTTTTCTTTTTTTCATTCAACAAATATGCTTTCTTGTATCCTTTATGAAAAGAGGCAGGGTATAAATTGCCAAATTAAAAAAAAATGGTTATTATGTCTATTATATATCCCCAAATTAATATCATATTTTCCTCTGCATTTACTTAATTGGCCACAGCTTGGCTTATTTTTTCAATAATGATGAAGGAATTTACCATGAGATAACCATACTTAATCAATACACATTATGGCCAACTCTTAACTCAGGAACACGAAGAGCTGTCAAGCAGGGGTTTCCAGGCAGTAATTTATCCCTCCTGCAAACCTTATTCAATGACATTACACACAAGAGGCAACAGTCTGGGCACCAATGATACAACAGCATACACAACCACCTCTGTTCTCACAGTCTGAAGTGGAAGCCAGAGCCTGCCCTCAAAAAAAAATTTCAATACAGCGTGGCAAGAGCTATGAAAGAGGTATGCAGAAATACGGGGGTTGGGGAGTGGGTGTCAGGGAAAAGAGTTAGTATATGTGCTCCAGCAGAGAACGGGGGTAATTAGGGACTTGGAACTAGTTCCTTGAGGCTGGTCAGACATCATTTGAGAGGGCAAATCTCTGGAGATGTATCCACCAGGAGTTTAATGGGGGGCTTTATTCTGAGCATGATGGGCAACCATTAGAGGCTTTTAAGAGGAAGTGTGTTTTGGAGGGGGCTGATATAGTCAGATTTGCATTCAGGAAGAATACAGAAGAATATCGCTATGGGACAGTGGTCACTACGTTGATGTATGGACTCTACAGAAGATCAGAGGTCTTTAAGCACTTCCGAGTTTCTAAATCTGTGATGCTTTTGTTTGCTCTTCACCACAACCTGATGAAACTATTAATAGATCATTATGGTGATTTTACAAATTGGACATGAACTTAAGGGCTCTTTGATGTGTTTAAAGGCATGAAAGGCTTGCACCCATGTCTGTCTGACTCTACACTTGTGACCTCCCCCGCCCTAACGTCTCCTCCTGGTCTGTGGATGAGAAGGTTGGTTTAGAGGGCCATTTTAGCTGAAGCTCATACAGATAACTGAGCAGAGCTTGGCTTAGAATACAGATCTGATTCACAGGAGAGGCACAATGCCTGTGTCTTCTAATT
This sequence comes from Bubalus bubalis, assembly GCF_019923935.1. Lineage (NCBI taxonomy): Eukaryota > Metazoa > Chordata > Mammalia > Artiodactyla > Bovidae > Bubalus > Bubalus bubalis. Next base: position 42,174,571 of record NC_059171.1, on the reverse strand, counting down.
GGAACAGACAGGATGTGAGAAGCCCCGGAGACAGGTGAGATTAAAGACGAGATGCCAGGGGTGGAACATTGAGGTGCATGGCTAAGGGAGTCTGTGTAGCCAGAGAGTTCACTAAAGGGACCGCCCTTAGCCGGCAGGTGATGGAGGACCAGGGACTTCTGACTGGCGTCAGAGACATCAGTTCATTTTAGATGCTGACCCAGATATTTTCATTCATGAAGTTTACTATCATAGTCAAGGGACATAGTTTGCCTGTGAAACATCACTCATTTAAAACAAATACATTCAGCCCTTGTCATGTGCCAGGAACTATCTTGAATGCTGAAGAACCAAAGGAGGGAATGTAGTTCCTTCATTCATGGAGTTCTGATGAAGAAACACATTTAAACAAGTAAATGACAGCACAACGTGGGAACTGCAGCTGTTTGGAAATGATGATTGGAGTGGAGATAATGGGTGTGAAAAATGCTTTCTGGGAGCACTGAGTACAGAGATGGTCACAGAGACTTCAAGGAGACTCGAGGGATGACACATTTGGGTCTTAGTCTTAAAAGGTGACTGAGAAATTACCAAGTAGAAAAGGGAAGTGAAGTTGCTCAGTCATGTCCGACTCTTTGCGACCCCATGGACTGGGGCCTACCAGGCTTCTCAGTCCATGGGATTTTCCAGGCAAGAGTGCTGGAGTGGGTTGCCATTTCCTTCTCCAGGGGATCTTCCTGACCCAGGGATCGAACCCAGGTCTCCGGCATTGTAGGCAGATGCTTTACCCTCTGAGCCACCAGGGAAGCTAGGAAAACATGGTACAAAATGCTTAAATGATTTGTAAATTAAAAAGAGACAAATGAGATTTTTACTGTCTTGATATCAAGCGTAAGGACAAGTATGTCCTTCTCATCCATGTGGGTTTTTAGGTAAATGCCATTTTAATCATTTTTATAACTTTTGAGCTCAACAGAGTCTGATATGAGGCCTGTGGCACCTTTTCTTGTTTTGGCTGGTAAACAACTGCTTCTCCCAAACGTGAGCCATCCAGGCTTCCATGTGAAATACATCTGGGCATATATTTTGAAGATAAATTTAAAAAATAAAATTTTCAGTTGTACAGTGCTGATTTGTGAGTTAAATATTTTCCACAAAACAAAATATTTTTCAAAAATGACTGTTTTTGACTTCGGGAAAATTTAAAAGTTCAATTTTGATGGAAAATGTGAAGCTCTCAGACCTTAAATGTCATTATCCTTTTTATCTGATATTGTGTTTTGCCCCACTGTAGATGTTATTTCTATATTCTGAAGGCAAATTACTGTATTTTAGAGAAATGTTGAACTAGGTAATATATTAAGTTTATTAGTGAAGGTGAAAAAAAATATTTGCCCATTTGCTCTTTTACTTAATCTGCTCTTGGAGTTAATAGCTACTCATGTTGGTTACGATTTACCTAGGTAGTTTATTAAGTGAAACCTCTTTCTCCCAGGTGGGATGGGCTGACTTTCTTGTCATGATTCTGCAGTGATCTGTGTTGTCGTTTGTGCTAGTAAGGTCTTGGTGATGAACCATTAAATAAAATGATGTGCCCCCAGGCCAGGGAGTTGGTCGATTGCCAGACAGTAATCCTGTACAATTAACTATCAAAGATTTGAGCACTCCATTATTCTAAGGGATTCCCTGGTGACTCAGACAGTAAAGCGTCTGCCTGCAATGAGGGAGACCTGGGTTCAGTCCCCGGGTTGGGAAGATCCCCTGGAGAAGGAAATGGCAACCCACTCCAGTACTCTTGCCTAGAAAATTCCATGGATGGAGGAGCCTGGTGGGCTACAGTCCATGGGGTTGCAAAGAGTCGGACATGACTGAGCAACTTCACTCACTCACTCACTCACTTATTCTAAGAGAGGGAGCTGTAGTCATTTGGAAAAACTGAAATGATGATTGTACATTTGGCTAAGTTTTGTTTTGGAAAGACGTTTGGATTGTTAAACTCATCATTATAACATTTAGATATTTCAGCCTCCATTTGGGGTTCTCATTTTGTTAATTTTATTCAATTCCTAGATAAAAATGAAAAGAACTTATTCAGTCTTGACCAAGGATAGGAATGAGTCACTTACAGTATAGACCTCAAACCTCTTCAGAAATGAAATAGGATTTGAATAAAGAAATATTCTCCATGAAAGATAGTTTGAAACTATTGTATTAAAGTGGGAACATGACAAAGTGATCTTTATTTCTTAAGATATGTTAAAAGTTATGTTGTTAAGGTATTTTTAGTTACAGAAACCATAAATATTCATTAAGTACCTTGAAAATATTCTTTTGGCAATTCTTTGGTAATTCAAGCAATCACCCAGTTCACTAATAAGCCTCCTCATGAAATATTGTTGGCCACGCAGAGCACTTATAAGAGGGTGCCTTTGTGCTTGTCAGTCCACAGTGATGCTACATATGGCTGCAAGCACATGCCTCCTTCATTACACATGTGGCCATGCCTCGGATTCTCCAAAGTGAATATGTATTATTTTATTTTACATTCCTCTTGTTTTCTCTCTCCTTGTATGTTTAAGCCATTATATTTATTTAATTCCTGTGTGTAGATAGATAATGTTATATGTGATTTTATTTCTATATTGTAAAGGGGACGGGCTTCCCTGATGGCTCAAATGTCAAAGAATCTGCCTGCAGTGCGGGAGACCTGGGTTCAATCCTTGTGTTGGGAAGATTCCCCTGGAGAAGGGATTGTCTACCCAATCCAGTGTTCTTGCCTGGACAATTCCATGGACAGAATAGCCTGGCGGGCTATAGTCCAGTTCAGTTCAGTAGCTCAGTTGTATCCAACTCTTTGTAACCCCATGGACTGTAGCATGCCAGGCTTCCATGTTCATCACCACCTCCAAGAGTTTCCTCAAACTCATGTCCATCCAACCATCTCATCCTCTGTTGTCCCCTCCTCCTCCTGCCTTCAATCCTTCCCAGCATCAGGGTCTTTTCAAATAAGTCAGTTCTTCACATCAGGTGGTCAAAGCATTGGAGCTTCAGCTTCAGCATCAGTCCTTCCAAGGAATATTCAGGACTGATTTCCTTTAGGATTGACAGGTTTGATCTCCTGGCAGTCTAAGGGACTCTCAAGAGTCTTCTCCAATACCACAGTTCAAAGCATCAGTTCTTCTGTGCTCAGCTTTCTTTATAGTCCAACTCTCACATCCATACATGACTACTGGAAAAACCATAGCTTTGACTAGACAGACTTTTGTTGGCAAAATAATGTCTCTGCTTTTTAATATGCTGTCCAGGTTGGTTATAGCTTTTCTTCCAAGGAGTAAGCATCTTTTAATTTCATGGCTGCAGTCACCATCTGCAGTGATTTTGGAGCCCAAGAAAATAAAGTCTGTCTCTGTTTCCATTGATTCTGTATGTATTTGCCATGAAGTGATGGGACTGGATGCCACGATCTTAGTTTTTTGAATGTTGACTTTTAATTTAGCTTTTTCACTCTCTTCTTTCACTTTCATTAAGAGGCTGTTCAGTTCCTCTTCGCTTTCTGCCATAACGGTGGTGTCATCTGCATATCTGAGGTTATTGATATTTCTCCCGACAGTCTTGATTCCAGTTTGTGCTTCATTCAGCCCAGTATTTCACATGATATACTCTACATATAAGTTAAATAAGCAGGGTGACAATATACAGCCTTGACATACTCCTTTCCCAGTTTGGAAACAGTCCATTGTTCCACGCCCAGTTCTAACTGTTGCTTCTTGACCTGAATACAGATTTCTCAGAAATCTGAGAAAAGAAAAGACGTGCAAGGCAAAAGAGAAAAGGAAATATTTACCCATTTGAATGCAGAGTTCCAAAGAATAGCAAGGAGAGATAAGAAAGCCTTCCTCAATGATCAGTGCAAAGAAATAGAGGAAAACAATAACATAGGAAAGACTAGAGATTTCTTTAAGAAAATTAGAGATACCAAGGGAGCATCTCATGCAAAGATGATCACAATAAAGGACAGAAATGGTACAGACCTAACAGAAGCAGAAGATATTAAGAAGAGGTGGCAAGAATACACAGAAGAACTATACAAAAAAGATCTTAATGACCTAGATAACCATGTTGGTATGATCACTCACCTAGAGCCAGATATCCTGGAGTCCAAAGTCAAGTGGGCCTTAGGAAGCATCACTAAACAAAGCTAGTGGTGGTGATGGAATTCTAGCTGAGCTATTTCAAGTCCCAAAAATGATGCTGTTAAAGTGCTGCACTCAATATGCCAGCAAATTTGGAGAACTCAGCAGTAGCCACAGGATTGGAAAAGGTCAGTTTTCATTCCAATCCCAAAGAATGTCAAGGCCAAAGACTGTTCACCTACCACACAGTTGCACTCATCTCACACACTAGCAAAGTAATGCTCAAAGTTCTCCAAGCTAGGCTTCAAGAATACATGAACCAAGAACTTCCAGATGTTCAAGCTGGATTTAGTAAATCAGAGGAACCAGATATCAAATTGCCAACATCTGTTGGATCATAGAAAGAGCAAGAGAATTACAGAAGAATATCTACTTTTGCTTTATTGACTTCTCCAAAGCCTTTGACTGTGTGGATCACAACAAACTGGAAAATTCTTAAAGAGATGGGAATACCAGACCACATTACCTGCCTTCTGAGAAATCCGTGTGCAGGTCAAGAAGCAATAGTTAGAACCAGACATGGAGCATCAGACTGGTTCCAAATTGGGAAAGGCTACACTCCATGGATGGCAAAGAATCGAAAATGACTGAGCAACTAACACTTTCATTTTTCAAAGGGGACATTATAAAAAGAAAATCTTGGATCTGAAGAGACGAAAATGACTATTTTCAACAATACATGTGTTTAAAAATAGAAGCAAAAGTGCTTTAATTGAAAAATCATTTGAAATTAATTAATTTTAGAATGCTTCACAGATAAAACCCCTTGATTTTTAAATGAGAATCAGCAGCAAATATCTCCTTTTTGACTGCTTTCTAGCCTGATTTTGAAAGTCACTTCTTTGACTCTGTACTCAGAAAGATATGGAGGGAAATATGCTACAATAGACCACTGGGAATATTTGTACTGAGTTGTCTTGTTTGGGCTGTTTAGTACTAATATCACTGGACAGAATACTCTAAAATTGAAAGGTCATTTGGAGAAAAATTACTTACAAATAAAATCAAGATTTTTAGAATGCTTTCTTGGAGTGGGTCTACTCTGGAAGACAGCCAGTAGTTCAATGAAAACACATTGAGATGCTTTACAAGAGTACTTTGTTTTAATAGATACCATCATGAATGAGTAAGACACCATCCCACTAGTGCTACAAAGTATGACTAGTTTCTGGTCCAGAACACCCAATTATATTCTTAGAATTTATAGGGTTAGCCTCCTGGAGATTATAGGAAGTATGAAGTCAGAAGAAGGGAAGCAGCTTTACCTAGAGGACAGTAATTAAGTCTGCATTAGACATAGGAACGCCTAGTTGACAAATACTGCAGAATACAGCTGAAGATACGAGGAGTATTAGGAATACATGTAAAAGTCCAGAGAATCAGATTTATTAGAAGAAATTAATGTCTTCCTTAACTTTCCTATTGACTTTTTGTGAACATCAAATGAGATAATGTGTAAACAATATTCTGCAAGTTCTAAGCAAGGAACTTGTACACAAGATTTGTTCACAATCTTCCAAATATACACCATACCAGAATGTGTTAACAGGAATTAATCAGGTGCAAGCCAGCAAGTCTTAAACCTGTGATAAAACTAGATATATTGGTTTTTCTCAGGGATGCTATAGTAACAATTTTGAATCATCAATTCCTATACTGTTTATTTGTAGAGGCTCAGATAAATATAGAGTCAATTTACATTTACCATCCCTGGTCTCATCTTTTTGTTATCTTCCAAGAAAGTCTAGAATCTTCCGACAAGATGATGCCAGTTTGTAGTCATCTTTTATACTGTGTCTAAAAACACATTTTCATCTGTTTATTGATTCTCTCAAATAAATCCAAGTTTAAGCCTTCTACTTCTCCAACAGAATTAAAGCAATTACCACTTCCAAATAAGGTTTGTGTAGTAATGAACTTGAGGAGAGAGATGTTTGAAAGGCAAAGGGATATTTCTCTTCATTTTTTAAAATGTATTTTTAAATTATAGTTGGTTTACAATGTTGTATTAGTTTCAGGTATACAGCAGAGTGATTCATATATATATAATTCTTTTTCATATTCTTTTCCCTTACAGTTATTATAGAACATTGAGATAGTTCCTTGTGCTATACAGTAGGTCCTTGTTGGTTATTTATTTTGTATATACTAGTGTGTATATGTTAATCCCAAACTCCTCGAAGGGATATTATTCTTTCCATGGAAATAATATTACACAAGATCTATCCTTGAAACTTTTCTGCTTAAGCGGTATTAGACCAAAGAGTTTCTCATGGCTCTCCTTTCTATCTTTCTCATCTTTATTAAACCCCTTTTTCTCACAGTTTGTGTCCCCTGCAGACATCCAGATGTTGAAGATGGACAGCCATTCTATTTCCTCTTCCTTCTGTGCCATCTTCTCTTACCAGGGTCTAGGCTTTCCTATCTTTAATGTGGGAGTTTCCTTTGGAACTTCCCTGGTGGTCCAGTGATTAAGACTCCATGCCTCCAATGCAGGGGTCTAGGATTCGATTCATAGTCCAGGAACTAAGATCCCACATGCAGCCAAAAAGAAAAAATATAGAGGCTCTTCTGCCACTCCACCTCACGTAATTCCTACCTGCCATTACTAGGCAGTTCCTAACCTTTGGCTCAGAGTTTCTAGTACCTGAGACTGTTCAGCAGTGAGAACCTTGGGTGGGAGTGGTAGGTGTTTGCAGAACCGTTAACACTGATGAATGAAATTGAGAGTGTGATTTATTGGTACATGTCTACATGCATGCTAAGTTGCTTCAGTTATGTCAAACTCTTTGCAACCCTATGGTGGTTTGCAAATAAACTTGTTTCTAGGTAAAACTCTTAACTATCATATTTGACCATTCAGTTCAGTTCAGTTCAGTCGCTCAGTCATGTCCGACTCTGTGACCCCATGATATGCAGCAAACCAGGCCTCCCTGTCCTTCACCAACTCCCGGAGTTCACTCAGACTCATGTCCATCGAGTCAGTGATGCCATCCAGCCATCTCATCCTCTGTCGTCCCCTTCTCCTCCTGCCCCCAATCCCTCCCAGCATCAGAGTCTTTTCCAATGAGTCAACTCTTCGCATGAGGTGGCCAAAGTACTGGAGTTTCAGCGTTAGCATCATTCCTTCCAAAGAAATCCCAGGGCTGATCTCCTTCAGAATGGACTGGTTGGATCTCCTTGCAGTCCAAGGGATTCTCAAGAGTCTTCTCCAACACCACAGTTCAAAAGCATCAATTCTTTGGCACTCAGCCTTCTTCACAGTCCAACTCTCACATTCATACATGATCACATTGAAGAAATAAAGTAAAAAAAGAAAAATCAAAATTTATTTTGGTTCTAAGAAATACTGACTATAAGCACTTATTCAAATTGCTTAAAATGTATGTCCAAGTACAATGGATAAGTGCAATAATTATGCATGTTATAAACTCTCTGGTTTAAAAGTGCTAATGAGCATGGTTTATCATTTAAAGATTCATCTTAGCCTATGAGTCAAATTAATTTTTACATGTTTTTATTATAGCATCTAAACTTTATATTCATATGTTTGTAATCTTCATCATTTATCTCTCATTACATGGTTAGATCTCAGGGGATGATGCCTTGGAGAGGGGAATGGCTATCCATTCCAGTGTTCTTGCCTGGAGAATTCCATGGACAGAGGAGCCTGGTGAGCTACTGTCCATGGGGTTGCAAAGAGTCAGACCGGACTGAGTGACTAACTCCAAATGAGGAGTATTTAGCATCTTTAGTCCAAGAAGTGGAGAGATTTTTTGTTGATTTACTTGTTTCTGTTTATTTACGCTAGTCAGTATTATGATTCCATAGACCAGCGAGGTTTACTGTGAAACTAAGTAGAGATTATTTTCACCTTAAGATCTTCCAAACTCTAAGTGGATAATTAAGCATTAGAAGAAGCTTACCAAGAAAAGCCATGAAATCTCTATCCTTGTGGATTCTTGAAATCTTGGATGATTTAAGCAAAGCCTTGATCTGATCAAAGGCTTGAGTATATAAGAGATGCCATTTTGCTGTTTCTTTTACTGTGCATTCATATTCATGTGTAGAGATGGAGATTGTTCCAAAAAGACTGATACTCTGTCCAACTCTGTCCATTTCTACTCCAGCAGGTTTTTTTGAAGGCAATGTAAGTTTGCCCCTAATTTCTGACCATTAGTTTCAGGTTGCCATTCTTTTTTTTTTTTTGACTTAATATCCTTATTATGAAAGTTTTTGACTGTATTATTGAAGCAAAAGTCATTTCTTCCCTACTGTGGGTTAAGCAGTACCTCACTATTGTTCCAGCTTTCTGGAATTCTTCACAATAGGTTCCAGACCTGGGTTAATTAACAACTCTGTTAACACCTCCTTGAGCTCAAGTGGTTCAAATACAGCCTGCTGAGACATTATTTCTTAAAAGGTGAGGACTAATGACCCAACTTTTAGTCACCATCTCGGAGGCCAGTTTTCAATCTCGTAAAAATTTTAAGTCAAGGAAGCTCAACATAGAAAGTCATGAGCTGTCATAAAATACCATTCCGGATATAGTTGGTTGGAATTGCCTGGGCACTTGGTAACCTAAAATACAAGTTAACAGTAATTCCACCTCATTTAGTTGTGTTTAAGGTGCTTGAGAGTTATGCTTAATAGACCATAAAAATTAGACCTTAAGACACTACTTAAATGCAATAATAGATCCTTGTACAAAGTTCTCCCAGAAACTACAATTTAAAAAGTCATTATAAATGTTAACTAAACCTCACATTTTTCTATATGAAGACTTTTTGAGTATATAAAATTTTAGATGTGCTAAAATTCTTAAAATGAATTCACTGCAGAGCATAGTTTGGCATCTGCTCCTATTTTAGTAATTTGGGTAATACATATTGAAATGTAGTTTTACTTAAATATTAATATTTTATATGTATAGGTTCATATATCTTGAATGAAATGAACTTACCTTCTCTAATAAATGACCATAGAACATAATCGCAGCAGAAATCACTTCTAGGTGACATGGGAGCAAAACTCGCTGACAGTTTGATACGTGGCATGATGTCAGTGTTCCTATATTGTTATTGAATATCTGTGGCATTAAAAGGAATTGAAAAACCAGAACTTAGACTGCCACAAAAAGTGCAACAGAACAGATTATTCTGTTCTTGCTGCATTATCAGGCACAGTACTGTGAGGTACCACACACCTGGGATTTTATCTTCCAAACCATGCCATGAGTCAGTTATTATAGTTCTTAATAAAAAGAAGAAAAAACTGAGATTTAGTGGTTAAATAATTTACTTAAGATCATATTGTTGCTGTTGTTTAGTCACTAAGTCATGTCCAACTCTTTTACAACTCCCATGGACTGTATAGCCCTCCAGGGCCCTCCGTCCATGGGGTTTCCCAGGCAAGATACTGGAGTGGTTTGCCAGTTCCTTCTTCAAGGGATTTTCCCAACCCAGGAATTGAACCTGAGTCTCCTGCCTTGGCAGGTGGATTCTTTACCACTGAGCCACCTGGAAAGCCTTAAGATCATACTGCTGATCTTCGGTGCCCTAAGATGAAGCACCATGCTTTCATCCATATCATAACACAAATATGGCATGACCACAGTTAAAGAGCCAAAAGAAATCAAGAAATCTTTCTAATGTTTCCTATATCCCTTAGTGATAGAATGGCTAGAACATAAAGTGTTAAATGGCTAGAACATAAAGTGTTAAAAGTATAAGACACAAATAAGATGGAACTCTGAAAAATGATCCATTATATGATAATAGTCCCACCATATTTTCTAGAAATCTTGTGAAACAAATGTTAAAAAGGACAGGTGGAAAATAGATCATTTAGGCCAGTTGATGTCAAAAGTTTTATTCAAGTAATTCGGATTTTTGTTAGGAAGCATCTTTAATGTCTTAATTCTGGTTCTCACAAATATTTTAGTGTTTCTTTTTTATGATTTTAATATGATTTTGTGGTGGGAGGTTACTGAGAGCTTAATCAAATCAACACTTTCGTGTGGTCATCATATGAATTAACAATTATTCAACACTTAACTGCAACTTGTATATTTAAAGTGATGTATAGCATGGCATAGAAGCAGTTTTAATTTTTATCTCATATGCATCTTAAATATATGAATAACCTTTCTTTGAGGAAATATCCAGTTTCAGTTATTGCCTGAAAAATAAGAACACTGTCATTCTGTGGCCAGGGGCTGTGGGTAATATTGAATATGTATATTATTTTTATCAATAATGAATATTTTGTGGGATTTGTAGATCTTACAAGGATCTATGGATTTAAAATAAGAGCAAATTTTCTAATTATTTTCCCCTTTTATCTTTTTGGTACAGAATGGAGGCTTGCAGGTAAAAGAATGCTCAGGAGAAAATTTTGAGAGCAATTTATTTAAATATTGATTTATTGAAACATTTTATAATAATTCTTTAGAAATTCTTTTCAAATGTACCAAAAGGTGTTTTTATTGCTATTTGATTGCTAGTGAAAGGAATAATTTATTCTCTCAAGAAAATGGAACTGTTCCTTTCTCAAGAATGAGTCTGCAGCAGTCTGTGGACCAACACAGCTGTTTTTCTAATGTAGTTTTCTTTTCCTTATGCATCCTCCCTGTTACTCCCAGTCAAAACCCAGCAGAAAGACAGACTTTTCAGAGAATCAGAGTTCCCTTGTTTTACTCTCTGTTTCTCTCATAAGGGGGTGAGTGAGTCAATGTTTGTGTGTGTGTGTGTGAACAAGATGGGAGTTTAGGAATCAGCATGTCCTAAGCTTGCATCCCAGCTTTATAAACTGATAGGTGACAGAAGTGTCTAATTTCATAGGAGTTCAGTTTCCTCACCAGTAAAATGGGGATTAACTGAGGTGACATAAAATCATCTTACAGCAGTTTATATTCAGTCGGTGTAACTTAGTTCCAATCCCTTCCCTACCACTTGTACTCAGTTCAGTCTCTCAGTTGTGTCCAACTCTTTATGACCCCATGGACTGTAGTACACCAGGCTTGCCTGTTCATGACCAACTCCTGGAGCTTGCTCAAACTCATGTCCATTGAGTTGGTGATACCATCCAACCATCTGATCCTCTGTCGTCCCCTTCTTCTCCTGCCTTCAATCTTTCCCAGCATCAGGGTCTTTTCTAATGAGTCAGCCATTCGCATCAGGTGGCCAAAGTATTGGAGCTTCAACTTCAGCATCAGTCCTTCCAAGGAATAATCCTAAAGGATTGATTTCCTTTAGGATTGTTCACTTGTATTATGTTGACATTTCTGGGGTTAGATAAATTCTTTCCATAAACCTTTGTGTTTTCCTCAATTTTGTCCCAATGACTAAGAAACACATCTTGGGTCCTCCTGGTTGGCTGGCCTTCTTCATTCCCCAATCTTACATGCTCTTGTTCTCTTAGCACATAGTTTTATTTCTTTAATCTGGCTGTGTAGGGTCTTTGTTGTGGTGAACAGTCTTCTCTCTAGTTGTGGCACGTGGGGTCTGGAACACACGGGCTCAGTAGTTGGGTTGGGTAGGTTTAGTTGCCTCACGGCATGTGGAATCTTAGTTCCTCAGTCAGCGATCAAACCCGCGTCCCCTGCATTGGAAGGTGTATTCTTAACCACTGGACCACCCAGGGAAGTTCCTGAGCACATCTTTGTTGCTTTTTAAGATCACTGTTTATGGGTACCAAAGCCTTCTTGGGAAGGACCTTAAACTGGGAAGAGGAAGCAAGGCAACATTTATTAGATACCTTCACAGAGTGGTTTGTGTGTTTGCCTGACTCAGTCTTATTAAAAATATGTGAGACTGATAACATTATCCACACTTTACAAAAGAAATAAAGCCTTCAAGGGATTAACTTCTAAAAGACAGATAGGGAAAGATAGAGCAAAATTGAACTCTGAACTCTCTGTAAAACTTCGTTCTTCCAAAATGCAATATTGCTGTTAAAAGTGAACTACTTTTCGAAATGGAAGCACATGGGTCATTATGAATCCCAGCAACACATTTAGTAGAGATGGACTGGACAGCCTGTGCAGAACACACAGTTGGAGTAAATAAGGTATGTGTGTAAGTTAAGTGTAATAAAGCAAAATAATGTTACACACCAGAAGAGGGATTCAGAGAGAATGCTTTTTGGTTCAAAGGAGGACAGGATATTTCTGCTTGAAGAAAGTCTTTTTTCTTGAGGTGACTTGGTTTTGTTTTTTAATTTTTATTGAAATATAGTCGATTTACAATGTTCTGTTAGTTTCAGGGGTATAGTAAAGTGATTCAGTGTTTTAAATATATATATTCTTCTTTGCATTTTTTCCATTATAGGTTATTGTAAGATATTGACTAAGTTTCTCTGTGCTATACAGTAGATCCTGTTGATCTACTGTATAAATAGATCCTGTTGATCTATTTTACATATAGTAGTGTGTATATTTTAATTCCAAACTCCTAATTTAACCCTCCCCCCTTCCACTTTGGTAATCATAAGTTTGTTTGTTTTCTGTGCCTGTGAATCTATTTCTGTTTTGTAGATAAGTTCATTTATATCCTTTTTTTAGATTCCATGTATAAACGATATCGTATGATATTTGTCCTTCTCTGTCTGACTTGCTTCACTGATATGAAAATCTCTAGGTCCATCCATGTTGCTGCAAGTGGCATATTTCATTCTGTTTTACTGCTGAGTAATACTCCACTGTATATATGTTCCACATCTTCTTTTCCATTCATCTGTTGATGGACATTTAGGTTGCTTCCATGTCTTGGCTATTGAGAATAGTGCTGCTATGAACTTGAAGGTGCATGTATCTTTCTGAATTGTTTTCTCTGGATATATATCCAGGAGTGGAATTGCCGGATCATGTGATAACTCTATTTTTAGCTTTGTAAGGAACTTCCATACTGTTCTCCATAGTGGCTGTATCATTGAGGTAACATTTGGATTGGACTTTAAATAATGGGTGGGATCTGGATATGTAAATATAGCAAAATGGAAAAAGTAGGAAGAATATGAAAAACAGCACATAGAGAAGGAAGTAGCTTGAAGATATTTAATTAAAAAGGTGAACAGTTCAGTTTTTCTGGCACATTAAGGCAAGGAATGTAATAATCAGGAAAGGAAAGTGAAATCTGGAATGATATGTTAAGGATTTGGGAATCTGATAAACACTAGGGTTCTACTGATGGATTTTAATTATAGGATTGGCATACAATGATATAGAAATAATACTAATGGTAATAAATAACCACCCACAGGCCATGATACTCAGTGCTCATCTTGTGATTGTAGGTCAAGCAGGATATTTAGGGGATGATGACAATAGTTCCAGGGAGAAATAAATAGCTTTGGCAGGACAGTGGGAGCAGAGAGAAAGCTAAGGACGAAGATGGTATAAGAACAGGTAAACACTTCCAACTTACTCGAGGCCCTGGGCAGGAATGGAAAGAAGGTGTCTGAGATGACACCACGTTTCTCTTGTGTATCATAATCGGAAACAGAGGGCACAAAGGAGGGGCACAGAGACGTTTAAAAGGAAGAAGGATGAGCTCATGTGTAGACTGTAGAGTTTGAGGGAAAGGAAGAAACCCTAGGAGGAGATGCATTTTGGGCTGCTAGGGGCATGGTGTGTATTTAGGGAGAAGGAGTCATTAGGAATCTCGATTTGTGAGTGATCTGCAGCAAGAAGATAAATCAGTCTATGAGAGAAAATGAAATAAAACAGGAGATATTTGCTGTTGAAAGACAGAGAGAGCACACGTGAAAAATCTCTATTGTATTAAGATAAAGAAGAGACAGCAAAAAAGACAAAACAGAAGCAACCAGAAGGATAAGAACTTAGCTTTTCAACGAAGTCAAAAGAAGGTATGTCAAGAAAGAAGAGGCACCCAGCAATGTCCAACACTGTGAGGAAACCCAGGGAGGTGGATAATGAGAGTGATCTCTTCCCAAATCCATGATCACTTTGGTACAAGGAGAATGAAACTGTTTTCGTATTTGTGACATCATCTCGTATACCTGGCATATCATTTTGTCTATTAGTATAGAATTTGAAAAGTTTTCCACTGAATCAATTTGGATTGATTCTACTTTCAGAGTCAAAGGGTCTCTTGATATCATTGTTTTTGGAAATGTCAATGTATTTGCAAACACCCATTATCATACGTACTAGTGTGTACTAACTAAAAGCACATGGAGCCAGAATCTTAAAAATTACACCAAATAAACCCAAAGTTTAATGTTTTACACAGATTATACTTTCTTCTGTCCTCTTATTAGGTCTTCTATGCTTTTTTTCCCCCCAAACTACTTTTGAATAGCATATCCATTTGTAGAATCAGAAGTGAAGTCATAAACCTGTGGATGTGGACCTTGGCCTCTTGCTGCTGTCTCAGTACAGTGACCTGATGCTTGCTTCCCCAAAATTGAAGCAAAATAAAGACTATGAATTTTAAAAACTATCCTTCTGCCAGGAAAATGGGAATTGCTGGCACTTTCACAGTTTGTTGAAGATTTCTTGGACCTGAGTTGAGACAGGTTCTGTTAAAAATATCATTGTTATAAAACACATCTTTCTCTAATTAATCATCTCTCTCTAAACATCTCATAGTCTAAAATATAGCATAACTCTTTCACCATACTGGTCATTATATTGTATCTCCCATCTCTGTCCATGGCAGCATCTTCCATTCACTTGCCCAGACTAGGGAGAAAGCAGGCAGTTACATTTAATCTTCTTTCTACTGCCCTCCACTGTATTCAGCCATTCAGTCAAGAAGATCTATTCAATATTCTGTCCTGATTAACTCTTCAGTCTGTTGGGTGCTTCCCTCTTGCCTGCCACTAGTTCTGCCTCACTGTTCTTTCTGACCATATTACTTAGCATATGGTTATGTACTGGGCATTATTCAGGTGCTGGAAATCAAACAATGCATAAGAGTCATTCCATACCACCAAGAAGCTTCAATCTGGTGGAGAAGACAGACACGTATTAACCGATGATATTACTATTTAATTGTCAATGGGATAAATGTTCTAAAGAAAAAATTCAGAGTATAAGAGGTGAAGAAAAACAGGCAGGTTTCTTAAGAAAAAGAAAAGGCCCTTAAATTGAAAAGCTGTGACTTAGAGGATGAATGAGAGTAAGACAAAACAGGGAGGAAAGCATTGAAGGTAGAGGGAATTCTGGAAGCTTTACCCTTTCAATGAGCCTTACTTGTAAGATCTGAAACTGGAATAGTTGGACTAAAGTAAACAAGTAAGGAAGATGAATGAACCAAAGCTCCAGTTGGGTTAAAAACAAACTGTGTCAGGCCCTTCGGTATAAGGACTGTATACTTAATCCTCAAAGTTGAAATATTTTTAAATGAAGGGGCAATTGACGTTAAATTGGAAGAGACAGGGGAAGGCCCAGCCATATGGTCACCTTAGAATCGTGTTAATGATTTTAGGTTTTATCATAAAAGTAAAGGAAAACCACTGAAGGAGGTTACTTTGATGTGTGAATTTATCAGGTTAGCTTCTCCAAGATTTTCTTCCACCATTCCTACCCACTCTGCTTACTCTATCCTGTTTTGTTTTCCTTCACAGCTCCAATCATTGCCTGAATGTATATATTTACTTGTTTGTTTTGTTTCTTTTTAGATTCTTGAGGGCAGGGACCTGTTTTATTCGCTGCTGCAATTGCAGCACTTAGAACAGCGCTGACACATAACAAGGATGTCTTATAAGTTGTTAAGTGAATGAATCAGAATCAGATTGCTGTTTCAAGGTACCGTGGTTACTGTCTGAACTGAACAGAAGGGATAAAAGTTGATAGCCTGAGATGGAACAGGCAGGAAAGTTGATAGATGGAGAAATAGGTATATTTAGGAAGGTGCTTAGATGCAGGTGGTAAGGGAAAAGAAGCATCAAAAATTACTTCCAGATTTCTGGAATGAGTCCCTGGTTGAATTCGAGGTGCCACTAACAGAAATGGTTGGGGAAGGAATATGGTGTCATAGTGAAAAATACAGGTGTTCAGCCTGACTGCCTCTCTCACTGACATTATGCTGCTGCTAAGTCGCTTCAGTTGTGTCCGACTCTGTGCAACCCCAGAGACGGCAGCCCACCCGTCCCTGTGATTCTCCAGGCAAGAACACTGGAGTGGGTTGCCATTTCCTTCTCCAATGCATGAAAGTGGAAAGTGAGAGTGAAGTTGCGCAGTCGTGTCGAACTCTTATCGACCCCATGCAGCAACCCCTGCAGCCTACCAGGCTCCTCTGTCCATGGGATTTTCCAGGCAGAAGTACTGGAGTGGGGTGCCATTGCCTTCTCCACACTGACTTTATAACATTGGGCAAATGATGACCTTGGGCAAACCAATTAACTTCTATTTGCCTCGATTTCTGCGTCTCTACAATGTAGGATAAGATTAGTACCTACTCTGTGCGTGTGTGTGTGCTCAGTCATGTCTGACTATTTACAACCCCATGAACTTCAGCCTGCTAGGCTCTGCTAGGCTCTGCAATTTCCCAGGCAAGAATACTGGAGTGGGTTGCCTTTTCCTTCTCCAGGGGATCTTCCCTACCCAGGGACTGAACCCACATCTCTTGAGTCTCCTGCATTGGCAAGCAGATTCTTTACCACTGAGCCACCTTGGGAAGCCCCACCTACTCTATAGGAGGCCGTATTGTGGGGATTGGATCAAAGAACATACATAAGCGATTTAGAATGGTACCTAGTATATAAAAAAGGACCCGACAGAAGTTAGCATGGGAAAGAGCAGGTGACAAATTAAAATGGAGAATCCATTTAGCATTGTAGTTTTTGAGTTTTGGTTGCTGTGAGACATCCAAAGGGATATGCCAAGATGGTATTCATACGAAATGAATTTAGATCCCAGAAAAGAGATCTGGGTTAGCGATTGAAATCCGGGAGTCACCTGAATATGAGTACTAAACTCTGGGGGGCACAAATACATTAATGTTGGGTAAGGGAGACTGAGAAGAAACCTCAGGAGAATTAGGGCAAAAGCTAGTGGCCAAGTGGAGGAACACTGATGAGCTATGTCTCTACTTCCCTGCTGTTTTAAGGGACTACAGACAGACTGCTCACCCCGTCTGCGGAGGCTGCATTGGTCTTTCTGAAGCATGAAGACTAAGCCCATCTCAGATTTCCCTGGCACTCCAGTAGTTAAGACTCCATGCTCCCAATGCAGGGGGCATGGGATTCGATCCCTCTTTGAGGGGAAGATCCCATATGCTGCATGGGCAAAAAGACTAAGCCCATCTCGTTCCCACTTAACATCTTCCAGTGACTCCCCAGGTCATTCAGTTCTGAGTCCAGTCTCAGCCTGCCATACCATGTACTTCACATTCTGTCCAAATGTACCTCTCAGGCCACTTCCTTAAGTGCATCAAATGCACCCCATTTTCTGTTACCTCTAGACATGACACACATATCGCTCCATCTGCCTCGGCTGCCCTTCCACCTGCTGTCTACAAGGCTAATCGTGGGTGGACCTGCCAGTGCCACCTTTCACCTACTGCAAAATCGGTTTCTCCCCAGAGAGACACCTTACCGCACCAGGCTGTGGTGGTTCATTTTGTTTCTCTGAGGCCATGAGCTTCCTAAGGAGATACGGAGCCTCCTCTGCATCTTTAATACCTTGTCCAATGCTTGCCATGGTGCACACACCCAGTGTTTGTGGAGCTGAGCATGATTAAAAAGTGGATCCCATTAACTTTCCAAACTCCACATAACTAACCATTTCACATTCACTCAGACAACCCAGAAAAAGTTTAATATAGGGAAGAGCCATATTTAGAAATACTATATCCAAACTAGAGTCAGGTGAAAGAAAGAAAGTGTAGTCACTCAGTTGTGTCCAGCTCCTTGCAATCCCATGGACTGTAGCCCACCAGGCTCCTCTGTCCATGGGATTTGCCAGGCAGTACTGGAGTGGGTTGCTGGTCCCTTCCCCATGGGGTCTTCCCTGACCCAAGGATCAAACCCAGGTCTCCAGATTCAGATAAAACAGGGGTGGGCTGAATTGGTTCATAATGTTATTAGATGAGGTTATATGTCCCAGAATTATTATCTAAATCTGTAAATAATATACTTTTTCTATACTTATATTTATCAAGTTAATTCAGTTCTGAGTTTAAGATTTATCTATCATATATATTGTTGTTTACATTGAGTCAATTCTTAAGTGCTTACTTAATTCTTACACTTTTACAAGTGGTTTGAAGGTGAAAAACATGGTCTCTGGGGTGATACAAAAGATATGTAAACAATGAGTGGGAGAATGGAGCCTTCATATTCTGTATACTCTGTAATTGTTTAACCCTGGAAGATGAATTTCACTTTAATATTTGGCTTTGAAATTATCTATGTAAGACTATTACTTCACTACTTTTTAGAAAACTTGGATTTTTAAAAAATGAACCAAGTAGTTACATTTGATGATCTAATTTATTTCATCTATACTTCTGAATTTATATCTTTTGCTATGGATTAGAAATGACATTTAGAACTTTTATTGAGGACTAGAGGAAAATTATACCCTTCTTTTTTTTTTTTTTCCAGGTGCATCATTTCAGGCTTAATAAGTAAGACTATAATGGCAAAAAAACATATATATATATAGTTTTGTCTGTAAGACATGACAGCATCAGCTATTCAGTCAAACCAGGAATTTTCCTATCCCTTCCAAAGCAACCCATTTTTGGACCCGAATGAATGAAAGCATTGGTTGTTTTGGCTTTCCCTACGCTGAAACCTAGTCCAAATTCTGGGCTCAGAAGTTTCTCATCTGAGAATCATCAGATAATGATGAGTTATTATCATTATAGTGATGAGTGCTATTATGGCATTCAGAGCTCGGGGTCTGAAATGGCACATATTTGGTGGTAACACGTTTGTTATTGTTAATCATGGCAGGTGATGATGAGATTACTGGAAAAAAAAATAAAGTGGTATTATAGGTTCATCAAGAAGAACTGGGTGATTCTGGTAATTGAATTTTCCCAGGTTTGTAAATCTTTTCCCACCCATTTCATTCAGATTTTAAAATAGATGTTGCTAAGTTCAAACACTAATTCTAGCCATATAAGCGAATAGAAATACATCTTTCTTGATTCACATTTACTCCATTTTATAGGTTTCCTGATTTCTGAGAGAATGAGTTATTCAATTTCATTCTCACTTCTGAATCTTAAAGTCTTTTGCTATTTTTTTCTGTGAAAGGGAAGAATAACAAATTATGCATAATCTTTCTAAGTATTGATCGCTCAGTTGTGCCTGACTTTTTGAACCGCATAGACTGTAGCCTGCCATGGAGGCTCCTCCGTCCCTGGGATTCTCCAGGCAAGAATACTGGAGTGGGTAGTGATTCCCTTCTGCAGGTGCTCTTCCTGACCCAGGTATTGAACCCTAGCCTCCTGCATTGCAGGCAGATTCTTTACCATCTGAGCCACCAGGGAAGTCCATAATCTTTCTAAGGGACACCTACAAAATATACACTCTAAAGGAGATTCTTCAGAGCACATTATTTCAAAATATTATGCTTTCCCATAAATATCAGGATTTAAATTCATGATTTTTTAAAAAGAAATATGATTTTCCTAACTTTTACATATGTAATTAGATATGTATAACCTGTATTTAGGTCTGTGTAGTGTTTTAAAACTTTGAAATCTTTTTATATGACAATCAATTCTAAAAGATTTGTATTGGTCTAGATACTTGGTCCAAATAGCTACAAATTTATTTTGGAGGTATATGAAGCATACTAACAAACCATCTAAAACTTTTGCTCCTTTGCATCTACAAAATATTATCAGTGATAGTGGCAGCCAGTTTTATCTAGAAACAATAAAAACATTGGCCTGATTGAAAAGATAGCAGGCAAAATCGGATGTTTCCAGCTAGAGTTCTGTATTATGAGGTAAAGTAAATAATTTTAAAATTGATTAGCATTGCCTAAAAAGGCAAAGTCACAGGCTGTGAGAATATGAATAGGGGAGTTGAATAGATAATGATGTGAAAAATGTGAGAATATTTATATTTAAATGCAAAAACTCATGCAAGAATCCAGCTGCTTGATCACTTACTAGATGAATTTGTTATTTATACTGTTCCCTAAACCACTAATGAGAAATGCTTTTTTTTCTTTTTTAAAGATTTAAGATTGTGTAAATGCTTTGTACCTAACACTGATGGAAGTAATTGGTAAACTGCTTAATCAAGTCCCACTTGGAACTGAATGGGAACTGCAGGGTGGAAAATGTAGGCCGGGTAAGGAACCCAACAAGTCATCAGAATTCTCTTTACAGAAAGAAACAAAGATAGCAGTAATTAATGACCCTGACTCTGTGCCAAAAAGGCTTTCTTCTGACAACTCCAACTTAATTAAAACTTAAGACGTTTCAATGGCCTCCGAAAGCCCCTGATGGGGTGAACTCTTGCAGGCGCGTGAGAAAATTTTGTAAATTAAAGGAAAAGATGTGTGTTACCACTCGGGCCATGAGTCTAATCCGTGACAGTCAAAGAATCTATTTAGCCCAAGCCTTTTCTTTTAACCCGCTCACACCTGCAGGCTTCCTGGCACTTCCTCTGCACCAGAGCAGGCTGTTTTTTTATGTTTTACGGAAGATCAGATAATAGGAGCCTTGCTGTTCCTTTTGTTTTTGTGCATTGTTCATTAGCCTGTGAGTGTTACAGGCACCCTTGATATGCTTGGCTTGATCCGGAGTAGAGCATCGCCTGAAAGCTTTAGGTGGTGCAACACGGGGTGAAGATGGGTTGGTGGAAAAAGTAAGATTCTTTTTCTTTTTTTTAATGTGAAAGTGGCTCAAATTAAAACTCACAGTTGATGGGGCAGCCTGAATGGCTGTGGCCTGCTGTTCTTAACAGCGGAGTGACAAGGAACGAGGTTCTGTGCAACCGCGCGGACTTGAGACACAAGGAAATACGTTGTTAAATAGCCCTTGCTCCTTTTTCTTGGTGCCATTTTTAATTCACTCGAATCAACAAGCATACGGATTCCCAGTAGGCATGGAAAAGAGGCAGACTGTGCAGGAAAGAAAATCGCGGGGTGATTTATTTATTAATAAATATATCAAAGACTGAAATCTTAGAAATGGCACTAGTGGAATACCAATTGGAATGGATGGATCCTCCATTTACATGAGAAAAAAGAGTTTAATTTCTCCTCCCTCCCCTCTGGAAAGTGTTTTGGTGGGTTATAATAGCAAATACCACCCCCACCATCCCACTGTGCAGACTCCGGGCACACACCCTCCTGCTTCCTGTGGCCTCAGGCAGATCTGGTTGGTGTCTGGGACTTGAGAAGGTCAATTCCTGGATTGTCTCTTCCCTCTTGGACCCGAATTGAGGCTGGTGTGTTGTGAAGGGCACAGGCATGTTCCTGTTTAGATCCAGGCTTGAGTATCTTTGTAAGTGTCC
>NC_059171.1:42127945-42147945 GCF_019923935.1 Bubalus bubalis | reverse complement strand
TTGTACTTTTTTTAACTTTGATTGTGTTTGCATTGTGTATACATAATTTTGGTGGAAGATTTTTTGATTTAACAAACTTCTTAACATTCTGCAGCATATGTCTTAGGCATAAGTGTTTCCCTTGGCATCAACTCTAAGCTTATTTCCAGTGATATTTAAATGTGTGAATATAAAATATTTCAACTGGCATTTTCTTACTAGATAGCAGCTGTTACAACAGCCTCCAAATATCTAATAAATAAAGATTTATTGGATAATATAGATTAATACGAAAGTGATCACAAGGCTAGAAGCAAAAGTTTCAGGTAGATACAAATACTTTGATTCTTAATTGGAAAACTGCATAAACAGGCAGATTTTCAATAAGAATGTTAGCCTTCAGTTGAATTACATACAGTGTATTGAGTGTAGCTTAAAATGTTTAATTTCAGACATCACCAACAATAATCAGATAGGGATTTCAAAAAACAATTTATTCCATTTCAGTGGAATTTCCACCTTACTAGCTAGTAATCTCAAATATGTAAATGGTAGCCAAAGCTGGATATGATGCTTCAGTTAAGAATTTTTTTTTTTTTTTTTTTTTTTGCCCATTGTTTCTTCTAGCATCTTCTTGCCAAATCTTCTGGAGCGCTTGTAATTTCCTCTGTACAGAGCCCAACAGGCTCATCAGCAGCAGAAGGTAAACATAATAGATGTGAGGAATTTCTGGAGATTTATGAGGTTTAGTTTTTTTGAAATGTACACTCTGTCTGGCTATGCTAGTACACGGCCACATGTGGACTCTATGAATTGAAAAATGTTATAAATGGGGCATCACTTACCCCTTGTTAAGAATAAGGGTTAGGGACAAAAGATGTTTTTTGTGAGAGTAAAGATTACTGGTTTCTGAATTACAGCGATGCTGTGGAGATGAAAAGAAATAATAAAAACTTTAAACCTTAAATTTTTAATCTTGGAATTTGAAATAGATTCCTTTTCCCTTCACTTAAGTATATTAAATTTTTTTATCTTTCTGTACTCCTTAAACTTCTCTGATTTCCATTTCTAATACTGGGGGGAAAATGAGTGTTTGTACAAAACATCCCAACAATATCAGACAACTTCTAATGAAGACTATTGACATTGCTAACATTTGGCATGATATACTGCCAAAAAGGAAATTAAAAAGTACAAGCCATTATCCTACAGACCATCTGTTGATGAAAATAGTTAATTTCACATCATTTTGTTGAGCATAAAAACAACCTCTGGTGAAGGACAGAATTTCTGGTAATCATGATACTTTTATTGCTAGTTGAAATACTCCTTTAACTTTTTCAGGGCCTCTATTGATAATTAAGCAGCTTTAACACTATAAAGATCTCAAAGCATTAGAGTGCAAGTTACTTTCCTATGCCAGTATTTCTGTACATCTTTTCTTTTACGTACATCTTGCTAGCAGAGTCTAGGGCAGCATTGGTGGAAGAGCACAGAAAGGCCTCTTATTCCTGCCATTGTTTGCCAGTGGGGTTGCCTGATGGAAGGGTTTATAATCATGGTCGCAATTTTGTCCCGGTCGCACAAAATGGCATCATTTTCAAGGACTTACATAAATGATAGCATGGATCTTATAGAGATAATTATTACTAAGAACATCACTTTAACCCAAGTCACCTTCCACAGAGTGCTGGAAAAAGGAGAAAGGTAGTCTTTTATCAAAGGCATGTTTTAATACAAGCTTACCTGACTTTGGAGATGAGTGACTCTTGAAGAGTCGTTGCATGATGCATTTAAAATCAAAAGAACTTTGCTTTGTTGCCTCATAATTTCATTTTTCCTGAATGATGGTGCTTCCAACCACAAGTTAGTTACTAAAATTGAAATGTTAACCATTTGAATATAAGCTTTAGAAGAATACAGGCTCTTGTTTTCTTTTTTTAAAAATAAATTGATTTTTTAAAAAATATATATCTTTGCATTCAGTGATACGGTGAAGCTAGTCTAAGACTGGAAAAAGTGAATGTTTTATTTTGCTGCATTTTTGAGTAATGTATGTAAAATATGTATGCACCTTAAAAGCATTATTGTATCTTTGAAAATAACAGTAAAGGTAACATACTTCAAAGCAGAGTGTAAAGTAGCCATCTTTGGAAAACAACATTTAATTATTAATGAAACCAAGATATTGCCTTGAAATGAAGATAGGTTTTTGTGTAGTGTTGTGATATTTTAACACAATGTAAATAACGACTTCCTTTCTCTAATCCAATTCACATGGGGCTTCCGATTCTCAACCTGGTAGATACAGATAAATATGCTACAGATAGAGATGTTAAAAATCTTAAATTAAGCAATTTGATTATTTCCTATTTTTGTAAGCTTCATGTGTATTTCTCAACTCTGGTTATTTTGGAAGCAGGATTACTGCCTAACAATGTCTTCTTATCTGTGAAAATAATGTACAGAAGGGGAATCAATACAATGGCATTAATCTAGCTTTTTAAAATAATGTCTCCTATGCATATAATATTCATGTTATTGTCTGTGCAGGAGTTTCTTTTTCTAGAACCATTCTTTATCTACCAAATTTCTTTTTTGATAAATGAGATTGGATTACTGAGTCACAGCTGTGTATGCCAGTTGATGTATTGCTGAAGGATTGATAATTCATAAAAGCCCAGTACTTTGAGGGGGGTGAATTTTTTTAGATATGAGAATATAAGACTGCCTGCTAGATTTTTTTTTCATTTTTGTTATCTAAGTTTTACCAGGTTTGGACTAGTTATTGACTCAGTAAATGTAAAAAAGAATGTTGATATGCTGTCAATATTAATATAGATGTCAGACTAACACTGGTCCCTAATGTATGTAAGAGCAAGGATTTTTTACCTTGATACAGAAAAGCAGTCATGTGTGAGATTTAATATACATCCTAATCTGTCTTGTCATTGCTCTAGCCATGGGTGATGTGCTAATGCGTGAGCCGCCATTTTCTTTTTCTCCTCACACAATGGACTAGCTACCCATGAGTGACAGTCAGGCTCCACTCTGCAATTATTTTGAGGACAGGGTTACCTTTAGACTTAAAGTCTTTGACTTATTTAAGCATCCAAGCAACATGTAATTAACAAAAATAGCATCCTTTAAATGTCCAATTTTAAGCATACTGAGAATTATTCTTTCAAAAAATTCATAAAATATTTTTATTATATTTAAATGCAATAAAATAACTGAATTTCCTTGTGTTCCTACTTTTCCCCGAGACCATCCCCATTTAAACAGGGTGGCAATATATTTTCTAATTGGCTTATCTTATATCTTTTTCCTTGATCAGAGTTTGTGTCATGAAAATGACAGAATTCAACAAAATAAATATGAATACATAACATATAGTTAATATCATGTAGATCTCATTTCTAATAAATGCAAATATTTAAATTGAGTACTATATATTATTTGGAGAAATTTTTATGAAATTTTAAAACCATAAAAGCAGAGTATAAACATAGTTTTTAATCACTGGAACCAAAAATATAATTTTATTTACATTAACTATAATATACCTAGATATTTGAAGCATATTCTTTAAATGTTGTCTACCGAAGCTAAAGTAGCACTGTGTATCATCACTGTGTAATGAAAATTAAAAGCAGTGGTAAAATTTTGTCTGCATATATTTTCTAGCAAATATTACCTTAGAAATAATCCCATTG
The DNA here is from genome assembly GCF_019923935.1 of Bubalus bubalis. NCBI lineage: Eukaryota > Metazoa > Chordata > Mammalia > Artiodactyla > Bovidae > Bubalus > Bubalus bubalis. The sequence continues at coordinate 42,144,250 of NC_059171.1, read as the reverse complement.
GGAAAGGGGAAAAAGATCCCCTATTTTTAGAATAAATGTTATAAATTTGCCTTCCTTCTTAAGTTTCCTACAAGTGGCTCTTCTTTTCTGAGAGTAGTAATAGAAAGGCTAAATTGTTACCTTATGTTTTCATTGGGTAGGTTTGTGACCGCTGACAGTTATAATTCACAAAAATTACAATGATTATGGACATTAACATACTTGACGGCAACTATTATTTTTATTTGAAATACAGAAACTTTCAGTGGATACTGGACATGAAGACCTTGTCTATAAATGCCAAGTGAGGTGGAGAATTGAGGCAATCATTCAAAGAGTTTAGACTAAGGTGGCATGTTTTTCTCAATTATGTGACTAGTTCTATGCAAATGGTTATTTAGCTTGAGTGTCCTCTAGTGTATGTCCTTCCGTAAATTGGTTATCTATTGCCAGTAAATCAATTCAGATTTTGACTCTGAATCTGAATGGGTTCACTGAGAATAAAAACAAAAGCAAATCTGTGTTGGCCCTTGATTTCCTCAACTTATTTGTTTCTTCAACAACACTGTATTGCAGATACTATTAGTATTACTATTTCACAAACAAGAAAACTGAGGCTTTGTGAGGTCAAGTCTATTTTCAGTTTACACAGCTCTGTTCTCCCAGTAATGTGCCTGGGGTTTGGAAAGCAGTCTGACTCCAGGATCCATGCTTTTAACAATACTCTGGAAAATAATACTCTATAGGTAAAGATCAGACATTTTGAGACCAATCTTAAGAAAAAATAGAAAGCATTTCTATGATAATCCCCTATTATGTGCAATCAATGACAAAAGTTCTGTTTGTCATTCTCTTTCTTTTTCTCCACTGGCTATCATTCTCATCTGGAAAAATTACTAACCACATACAGAATAGTTTCATATGCATACCTGATGTGAAGTCATAATTGGTGATCATGAATTTTACTTTTTGAGTATTTTGGTAAAGAGACCATGTGAGCTTACAACATGTTATTCAGTGGAATTTTTTTGAGGCTATTAGTTTTGAAAAGACAAGACACCTCTAGGCTCTAGGTAGTATAATATAATAAATAGTAGACATAGCAAAGTGCCAAATCTTGAAAGTGTCAGTATTTTAATAGTGCTATCTTTTAGAGTTTATAGTGTCCTGAAGTTTTGTTTTAGTATCTCCTAATAGCTAAATCCTAATAAAATGAAATGTAGAGGATAATATCCTATCATTCGCCAGCTAAATTTCATGCAACAGCTAATAATCTGATCAAAGTAAAAAAAAGACCAAAAAAATCTGGATAATTGCATTTCTGTAGGTGCAGTTATGGGCAGGGATCAAATTGCAGTTTGAAAATCAGAAACGTCATGGCAAGAGTTTGTCATTGTCCACAACACTTTTAAGGGCGGGGTGTTTGTTTACCATGATGAAGAAAGGCTTGTCAAATCATGAAATTTATTGGCAGCAACCAAACATTGCAGTAGTGCTATCCTTTTCTGGGAAGATCAAATGAACAACTTATTTATTTGCTATAGATGGAGAGTCAAGATCTATTGATTCAGGGTTAGACAGTCTGTTTTTTTATAAATAGCATAATAACTGTATACATTCACACTCTGTATCCTGTATTTTGGGACTTCCCAGGTGGCGCTAGTGGTAAAGAACTCACCTGCCAGTGCAGGAGATCTAAGAGACACAGGTTGGACCCTTGGGTGGGGAAGATCCCCTGGAGGAGGGCATGACAACCCACTCTAGTGTTCTTGCCTGGAGAATTCTATGGACAGAGGAGCCTAATGGGCTACAGTATACACGGTCGCAAAAAGTTGGACATGACTGAAGCAACTTAGCATACAACAGGCATGCCCATCCTATGTTTTAACTGTTTTGCCTTGATTTGATTCAGCAAAAATTTCACTGACTCTTATTGGCATACTATTGGGTGAAATGCCTACCAAAAATGTCTTTATATCCCAGAAATTTATAGTTGAAGGCCGTGGTCCCCAACCTTTTTGGCACCAGGATCCAGTTTTGTGGAAGACAGTTTCTCCATGGTCTGGAGCGGGGTGGGTGGGCTTGAGATAGTTCAAACACATTACACTTATTGTGCCCTTTATTTCTAATCTAATGCTGCCACTGATCTGACAGGAGGTACTGGTCCATGGCCTGGGGGTTGGGGACCCCTGGTTTAAGGGGGAATTCTGATGAATGCGATCAAGTGTTATGAGATGGGTAAAAACAGAGCTCTGAGAACTCAGACACCCAGGATGAGAGAGCCTTGAAATAAAGGCAAGATCTAATAGGAGAAAGAAGTGGCTGGGTAATGATACTCCAGATGAAGTAAAACATGAAGACTCCGAGTTTGAAAACCAAAGGATGTGCTGGAAACGTTAGTAGTGCAGTTTGGCTGAAATAAAGGGTCCAAGATTAGGAAACAAGACTGGAAAATATGATTGAAAGCGTGTCAGGCTTAGAAAAGCTAATTACTGATTAATACTAATGAGGAGGAGGATATTGATGAGAGCAAACTTTTACTAAGCAACCTCTATAGGCCAATCACCATTTAAAATACTTTACGCCAGGAAGCTCAATTATTCTTACAGTAGCGCTAAGCAAGGGGTACCATTATATTCCTTATTTTACAAATCAGGATATTGAGGGCATCTGCGGATAAAATAACCAGGCTGAGTTTAGACAAGTAGTAACTATCAGAGCTCATGAAGACCTAAGGAGTTTGGAATCTTATTATTAAGGGAATATTAGGTTGAAAAGTAACATGGTCTTCCCCAGTTAGAAAAATCGTTCCCAAAATGAACCACATGCTACACTCTTCTCATATTCTTCACTGTATAGTCCATATTTCCAGAAGCATCATTGCTTCCTTCTTGAGCAATTCTCTGTATCTTTTTGTAAGCTAGCATTAGTTCCCCCTTTCCTCATAATTGCAATCTGAATTGATGTATATCTCTCATCAGTGATCTTGTCCGGTAATTGTATCATACAACTTAGAGTCCAATTACATGTTGAATTTTATTCTTTTTAAAAAATTTTATTGAAATACAGTTGATTTATAATGTGTTATTTTCAGGTATTCAGCAAAGTGATTCATTTATACATTTTTTATATATGCATATATATTTTTTTAGATTCTTTTCCGTTATATGTTATTAGAAGATATTAAGTATAGTTCCCTGTGCTATACAGTCCTTGATGGTTATCTATTTTATATGTAGTAGTATGTATATTTTAATTCCAAATTCTTAATTTATCCTCACCCCCGGAATTGTAGGGGCTTCCCAGTTAAGAACCCACCAGCCAATGCAGGAGACATAAGAGATGAGGGTTTGATCCTTGGGCCCTGAAAGATCCTCTGGAGGAGGGCATGACAACCCACTCCAGTATTCTTGCCTGGAGAATCCCATGGACAGAGAGAGCCTGACAGGCTGTATAGTCCATAGAGTTGCAAAAAGTCAGACATGACTGAAGTGACTTAGCACATAGACGCACGCACCAGAATTGTATTCTTGTTAGTTTGTACATTCTAGTTTGACTCTTAGCTCTCAGGTTGGATTCCAATGTCTTTGAATATATTTCCTGCTTCTAACATATCTTCTACAGTAGCGGTCCCCCTACCTTTTTGGATAACTAGGGAATGGTTTCGGGGAAGATAATTTTTCCACAGACTGTGGTGGGGGAGTAGTTTCAGGATGATTTGCACATTACATTTATTGTGCATTTTATTTCTATTATTACTATATCAGCTCCACCTCAGATCATCAGGCATTAGATCCCAGAGGGTGGGGACCCCTGTTTTACAGTGTCCAGTTTATAGTAGGGACTCTGGTGGATTAATGTTAATGGTTTCTAGGTTAGTTCCGCTTAGGTGGACTTCGGACACTGAAATGGCACTTTGGGAGTACTTGGAGACCTATGACAACTGACTGGTTGAAACTGAATTTCTTCCAAATCAGTGCTGCCCAAAGTCCCTTACCAGGTGAACTGTATCAAATTAAATAATCTCATTTTATTAGCAAGAGCTAGATTTTTGGTTCTTTGTATCCAAGGAGAAAAACAAACTCTTAAGTGTGAGGTTCTGGGTTTGGACCACACTGAGTAAATTGTTTAGCCTGATCATCATTACTGTGCTGCTTAATTTTCTACTGAACTGATCAGATGGATTCTTTTAGCGTATTGTCAACATGGCCTTGAGGGTTAAATCATACATGCTAATAAAATAATTCATTGAAACATTTATTTCATACCAGTGTGTTATTTCGTATCCTGGAAAATTTAAGACCAAAGAATTTATTGGTCATTATGTGGACAGACAAAGAAATCGGCTGGCTCAATATTCAGTGACTTCCATTATTGCATAGCTGTTGGCTCATGTTAAACTCAACTGACATAACGATTGTAAAATTCCTCAAAAGAGCAATCAGATGTTTTGGCCAAAATCCACTCCTGAATGAGTAGAAATGAATATCAAAGAGTGCACCAACAGACTGTTTTGACTATCTGCAAGATGGTAAACAAGCATCTTGGCTAAAATCCGTCTTTTGATTATGACATAATAGAGCAATTTGAAAGAAACGTTTGTATGAAGTGCTCTAATGGGGAATCATAGAACAAAATTACCGAGATAATGAGTGAGCCTTAGATTATATCTGTATTGTGCAAAAACAATATTTTGTCAGGAAATAAACATGTACATATCATGGAAGGCAATTGTTTTTAGCTTCCTGCATTAATAAAGATAACTAAATGACTGCAGAATCTCATTTTCACTTTGTGCTGTGAAGACAGTACATTTAGCATTTAACCAGTTTAAATTGATTTATACAGTCAAAGTAAGCATTTCAGGACCAACACAGATCCATGGGTCACCATCATCTAGTTTATTCATCTCCATTAATCAAATTACTTAGATAATTACCAAATCTTCCATTTCAATTTGTGGATTTGAGATTCGAATTATCTTGATTTGTTTGTGTAAGGTTTTAGAAGTTTAATTTCTAGGCTATTAATGGAACTGAAAATAGTGTTAAATTATTTTAGAAATAATAGACTGTTCCATTAGTGTCTTTGTAGCCAGTCATAGAAATATGTAAATATATGTTCATATGCATTTGGAAAAATAATTTTTCAAATTCAAATGCACGACAGCATCTTTTGAGACTTTACAGTTTACTGTGTAAATAAACATTTGTATTTCACTTAGGATGTATAATATTTGCTTGACTTCGTTTCAGATTTGATTTCATATGACATACCAGCATCTTCTCTAAGATTCTCTTCCTCATTACTATATAATATGAGTTGTCCAAATGAGTTACTTATTTATATTTGCATATTGAAAAACGTGGGAAAGTTGTTCTGTATATCTGGATGTATTTTTATAAGTTACTTATGTATAATTAAGTGGTTAAGAAAGTAAAATTTGCAATAAAAGTTGTCTAAGATTTTTAAAATAATTTATTAATTGCTACTCTATATCAAGCACTGTGATGTACTTTATATGTCTTAACTCATTTAACATCATCACAGACAATTGAGGGCAAGTTATTATTATTTCTGTTTTTCAACCTAGGAAGCAAAGGCACATACACTAAATAATCTGACAAAGTCACACAGTTGGGAAATGATGAAACTAGAGTTGTTATCCAAAATAGCTCCTGCATTCTTAATTGTTATCCAGTGTCACATAATGAATTGTTATTAAAAATGATATTATTTAAAAGTTAACAAACCAAAGTATTCCAATATTAAAAAATAAAGACTTTGCTGGCAAATACAACATTTCTCTAAAATTTCCCATATAAGGAAATGTTAACTTGAAGTAAAACTTTGATACTTAAGGTATAAAACTAAAGCACTGACAATATTTATTTCATTACTAATGAATCAGGTTTAGTCTTCTGTAAAAGAGATAAATTTCTGGTTCCAAGTTTTGGAAACTTGTTGAACAAATATCATTAGTTGCCTTTTTCTTGGCCAGTTGGTAGTTTTCTTTCTTTTTCTTTTTTTTGGTAATGTAAAGGACAGCCCCATTTTAAATTCAGCAGCTAAATTCCCAAGGTGGAATAATTCAGTTACAGAAGCCTGCTACCTTTTCGGTTCCCAGGGGCAAAGTTTGCGTTTCCATCCAGTCTCCTGTGAACACAGGAGGATGGGTTACTGGGGTCTTCCTTGGTTGAGTAACAGCCACTCAACCAGAGAAGAATTTTTAAAGGGGCCAGGAGGCCTATGCCTTGCAGGTTTTTTGTTTTTTTTTTTTGTTGTTGTCTCTTTCATACTAGAATTCTTCAAGCAAAACATTTCAGAAAAGTTCTCTTGCTCAACATTTTATTCCAATTTGCTACAACAAAGACAAGTCAGAAACAAACTGAAAACATGTCTGGTTAAACACATACACACAAGATCCCCCACTTTCTTTTTGAGCAAAAAATATCTTTTCTATTTGCTGTACATTGGGATATCTTTGGATCAGCCAACTGTATGTCTGAATTTCCAGAGTTGTGAGAATCTTGCTTTATACATTCTCCCTTCACTTTGTATCCAGATCACCCCAAGTTGCTGATGGTAGTCATTTGGTGTCTGAATGCAGTTACTTGGCTCTGTAGCTCCTGGGGTGGCCTAGAACTCACCATTAGTCCTTGTATGTTTAAGTAAACTTGGGGGAAAAAACTCATGTCATTCTTATGTTTTAAAGCAGAAGGTTTGCATTCTCCTATAGAAAACTGCTTAGATAAACAGGAACACTTACATATAGCTTAATAGCACACTTATAAATAATAGTAACCCTGTTTCATAACAAAATTGAGGACATAATTTTATAGATATTTTTACTATATTTCAATTTCTTTCTTTGTATAAAGTACTAAACTTTTGAGGGAAGACAGGGTGGCAGAGTAAGGAAGAAAAATCACTCCACTATATGAGTACGTAGAAAACAGGATTTTAATTTCAGCCTTACTATTAATCAGGGGAAATCATCTAACATCACAGAGATTCTATTTCCTCATCTGTAAAATGAAGGTCATAGTGTAGATTATCTCCAACTTCTACGATTTTAAAGTCTACTTTTTAACCATAAAATCACTGGAGCCTTTAAATCCTCAGACATAATTTTCATACTTGAATTGTATTTTTTCAAGAGATTTTGGGACTTAGTTATGAAGGTGGCAAGCTGATATATTTATTTGACCTGGAAGAAGTTTTTAGAATCAGCTACAGATACTTCAGAATTGAATGCTTGATGGCTAGCGCTCTGGTCCACCCTTAGCCATTCCATCGTGAACATTATATTCTACAATATAAGGGCAACAAGAAATCCTGAAATAAATACATGTCAATTCATGGCATGCAAGTGTGTCACTGAGGGAGAGGGAAGAATACAGTGAGGAGTGTATTAATGATAACAGCTTTTACAGTTTTGGAGTCATTTGTAATCAGTGCAGATTAAAACTCACTGATAGTAAATCTTGGTTTCTCTTAAATATCATTTGATTTTGTTAAGTTCCGTGCCTCCAGGGGCAAAAGAAAAGGACTCCAAGATTAATTACTACCATGGCTTACTCCCAATAAGAAATTTAACAGAGTGTTCGCTTTATGTGAATTTATGATTTGTGTCATTATGAATACAACCACTAATAAAGATTACGATTGAATCTCTCTGAAAACCCTTGGACAAGATGATCTGGTTCTTGGTGAAAAGAGGATCCAGCATACAGTATAGTCCTTAAGCAAACGGTTCTTTGGTTTATCAGAGGTGATTTGTCCCCAGGGTGTGTCTGGTGCAGAATTCTTCCCAAGATTTTAGGAGGAAGAAAGGCGTAACAAGGTGTCCAGGGCTCTATTGTCTGCTGGTCTGTAAGCGGAGTAAGGAATTGAAGGTAAACTTAGCCACCGAGTGACACTTCTTCTAGCTTCTCCATCTGCTTTTTTTTTTTTGACACCCCTGCCATTAACTGTTATTTTCCTTTAAATATACGCTGAATCTGAAAGGCCAGCTCTACATCACATCATTTCAGATTAGGAGCAGTTCCTTTGAGTTGAGTACTGTTTAGGTGTCAGAAAGAAGTCCCTGACCTCTCTGGAAGAACATTGCTGCGGGGCCTTAATTAGCACTGACTCCAGCCATTACTGAAGAGAGGACAAAGGAGAACACATCATTTTTCTACTTAGGAAGTTAGTGTCTGACCTAATAACTTGTCCAGACTTGCAGGGCACTGTAACCATACAATAACAATGGGCATTATTCTGCTGCTTCCACCTCATGTGAAGCGTAGAATGAGAAGAAATTATGGTTACCAACCAAGGACCAGTTCAGTTCCGCCTTTGATTAGGGGTGAAGTAGAGATGGCTTTAAAAAAAAAAAGAAAAAGGCTGGGGGGGGGGCATATAGATTTTCTCAAATATATGGACTTGAAATTATTGTACTGATAAATCCCATATGTGCCTGTGTGTTTGTGAAGTTGGATACATTTTTAAAGAGCGTTTTCTTACTCCAAGGGCAGATTTTAAAAGTGACATGAAGTATTTTGATATTATAAATCTCTACTTGATTTTAACTTGTAAGCAGAGTGAAGTCTTCACCACAAGTGCATATCTTTACAAAACAGACTTGTTTTAAGAAATCTGGTGGCTCAGAGGGTAAAGAATCTGCCTGCAATGCAGGAGGTCCAGGTTCAATCCCTGGGTCAGGAAGAGTCCCTGGAGGAGGAAATGGCAACCCACTCTAGTATTCTTACTTCTAGAATCCTATGGACAGAGGAGCCTGGTGGGCTACAGCCCTGGGTTCACAAAGAGTCAGACTTGACTGAGTGACTAACACTTTCACTTTCACTCAAGAAATAGATATACTTTTGCTTTGCTGCTGCTGCTGCTGCTAAGTCACTTCAGTCGTGTCCGACTCTGTGCGACCCCATACACGGCAGCCCACCAGGCTCCCCCGTCCCTGGGATTCTCCAGGCAACAACACTTTGGGCCCTGTCTAATTACAACAGATGAACTTTCAGAGGCATGACACTGTAAAAATGATTTCAATTTACTCACCTTTTCTAGGACCAGAAAGCCTAATATACTAATTTCAGTTCCATTGCTCAGTCGTGTCCAACTCTTTGCAACCCCATGAATCGCAGCACGCCAGTCCTCCCTGTCCATCACCAACTCCCAGAGTTCACTCAGACTCAGGTCCATCGAGTCAGTGATGCCATCCAGCCATCTCATCCTCTGTTGTCCCCTTTTCCTCCTGCCCCCAGTCCCTCCTAGCATCAGAGTCTTTTCCAGTGAGTCAACTCTTCGCATGAGGTGGCCAAAGTACTGGAGTTTCAGCTTTAGCATCATTCCTTCCAAAGAAATCCCAGGGCTGATCTCCTTCAGAATGGACTGGTTGGATCTCCTTGCAGTCCAAGGGACTCTCAAGAGTCTTCTCCAACACCACAGTTCAAAAGCATCAATTCTTCGGCGCTCAGCCTTCTTCACAGTCCAACTCTCACATCCATACATGACCACAGGAAAAACCATAGCCTTGACTAGACGAACCTTTGCTGGCAAAGTAATGTCTCTGCTTTTGAATATGCTATCTAGGTTGGTCATAACTTTCCTTCCAAGGAGTAAGCGTCTTTTAATTTCATGGCTGCAGTCACCACTGCAGTGATTTTGGAGCCCCCCAAAATAAAGTCTGACAGTTTCCCCATCTATTTCCCATGGAGTGATGGGACCAGATGCCATGATCTTCGTTTTCTGAATGTTGAGCTTTAAGCCAACTTTTTCATTCTCCACTTTCACTTTCATCAAGAGGCTTTTTAGTTCTTCTTCACTTTCTGCCATAAGGGTAGTGTCATCTGCATATCTGAGGTTATTGATATTTCTCCAGGCAATCTTGATTCCAGCTTGTGCTTCTTCCAGTCCAGCGTTTCTCATGATGTACTCTGCATATAAGTTAAATAAGCAGGGTGACAATATATTTGCCATTCTTTTTCGGACTTAAGAATTCCCAGGTAAAAAGTCTTAAAAAGAGATTGACCAATAGTTTCATTTTGTTCCTTATTCCTTCTCTTTACTTTACTTTTTATTTTTTAAACAATAAGTTTGATGGTAGTGTTAATATCATCACTATTGAAGTATCAACTAACTGTACACTTGACAAAGAAAAGCCATAAATAGAGAGAAAAATAGTAGTGATACTTTGGAGTACGTGAGACTATTTTGATTAGGAAAGCTCTTTAAAAGTCACTGTTGAAGTAATTAATGCACTCCACTTAAAATTGATCCTCTTAGGTAGGAAAACTTGACCTGATGCCCATTGGAACCTTCTTTTCCAAGTCATAAACACAACTAGCGTCTTAAGCATTTTGTGTTCTTACTTTAACAGAACTTTATCCCCTATTATAGTGATGGCTGTTACTTCTATTAGAAGCACAGCATTTCCAATGTTTAAGGCTGAGTTATAAATATTTACATGGGACTGAAATTGGCATGGAAAGATACAATTTAAGTACTTCTATTAATACTTAATGATCATTTCTTGAGTTGGGAATAATTTTGGTAGAAGGTTAGAATATTCTGCAGTGATAAAGGATAAATACACATATTCTCAAATTCTCAACTGAAAAAATACAGTTTTTTTTGTTGTTGTGGTTCTTGCTGTGTAGACAAGTTTTGTGTTGGACGCTATTCTAAGAAGACGTTTCCATACTTCTTATATGTAAGAAGAGGTTCTCGTGTACAGAATCCAAGAAAATGTTTGTTGTTTAGTTGCTAAGTCATGTCTGACTCTTTGTGACCCAATGGCCTGCAGCATGCCAGGCTCCTCTGTCCTCCACTATCTCCCAAAGTTTGCTCAGACTCATGTCCATTGAATCAGTAATTCTATCTAACCATCTCATCACCTCCTGCCCCCTTTTCCTCTTGCCTTTAATTAACCTTTCCCAGCATCAGGGTCTTTTCCAATGAGTCAGCTCTTACTTTGGAGAAGTCTTTCTATGTGGTCACAGATTTCCCCTGCTGCATGGCGTTGTATACCCCTGTTGTTAAATGACAAAGTTTGGTCCTTAGAACACATGAGCAGCAATGAGATCAATAAACTCCTCTCTTACACCCTAAATGATAAAATCAAACGGGAAAAATGTTTTTATAGGAGACCATGATTGTTCTTTCTCATTAGTCTTAACACTCTCCAGCTTTTTTTTGAACCAAATTTCTAGCGTAAGCTAAGTATCAAAAACCATCCACTCGGAATTAAATGTAGATGAGTAATTCTACTTAGAGAGAGTGTTTTAGAAATACATTTTCTGTGATTGGGTAATAAACAAACAAACAAAAAAGCAATTTTACCAAATTTCTTCCAATCTTTTTAAAACGGAAAGAGCTGAGAGAATTGCTGTTCTGTCATTCTTCCTTTTTAATGGACAAATCAAGGCTGTCCCATGGTGAAGCCCATCGCCACAGACATTTTCACCAGCCTGCTGTCACTGGCCCAGCTATCAGCCTGTGCGGAGAGACTGAAGTACAGAGCTGCCTTCTCCTTGCCCCCCGCCCCCAGTCACATCAGCAGCGCCTTCAACGCTGAGGAAACCGGAACTCAAGATGCATTCCAGCTGTTGAGGGCAGCGCCCACTGTGATCTCACCTGATAGCAGAAGAACAAATCATTACATGCAAACTAGTGAAAATCTGAGTTTGCGAAGTATACTCTTCCTTTCAGTTGACAATGTAGAACAAAGTAGAAGTAGCTGCCACAGAAAAGAATGGTTAATGTTAGGCCTTCTTAATCTTAACAACAAAAGTAATTCAAGGTTTTTTTAATTTTTTGGCCACACCATGCAGCATGTGGGAGCTTAGTTCCCCATCCAGGAATCAATCCCGTGCTTCCTGCATTGGAAGCACAGAGTGGTTAACCACTGGAGCACTAGGGGAGTTCTAATTCAAATATTTAAATAAGTACTGGTTACTGCCTTTTTAAAAAAAATATGTATTAGCTGCTTTTATTATTGACATGTTCTTCTTATAACACTTTTGATTTTATATTGGAGTATAGTTGATTGACAGTGTTGTGTCAAGTTTCAGGTGTGTAGCAGAGTGACTCAGTGATACCTGTTATTTATTCTTTTTCAAATTCTTTCCCATTTAAGTTATTACAGGATACTGAGTAGAGCTCTCTGCACTATACAGCAGTAGGTCCTTGCTGGTTATCTGTTTTAAATACAGTAGCAGTGTGTATGTGACAGTTCCAAACTTCTAATTCATCCCTCCCACCCTGGGTTGCTGCTGCTGCTGCTGCTGCTAAATTGCTTCAGTCGTGTCCGACTCTGTGTGACCCCATAGACGGGAGCCCACCAGGCTCCCCCGTCCCTGGGATTCTCTTGGCAAGAACACTGGAGTGGGTTGCCATTTCCTTCTCCAATGCATGAAAGTGAAAAGTGAAAGTGAAGTTGCTCAGTCGTGTCCGACTCCTAGCGACCCCATGGACTGCAGCCTACCAGGCTCCTCTGTCCATGGGATTTTCCAGGCAAGAGTACTGGAGTGGGGTGCCATTGCCTTCTCCATCCACCCTGGGTTACTGCCATTCAAATTCATCACAAGTTATCTAACTTTTGTTTGTTTTGTTAGTTTTAAAGCCTTTTGTTCAATTTTTATGGAGTACACACTAAGGGCTAAGTCTTTGAGCACACGTATGGAAACTTTTAGAAAAGGAAGGATTCAAAGGGCTTCCCTGGTGGCTCAGAGGTTAAAGCGTCTGCTTGCCATGCGGGAGACCTGGGTTCGATCCCTGGGTCAGGAACATCCCCTGGAGAAGGAAATGGCAACCCACTCCAGTATTCTTGCCTGGAGAATCCCATGGACAGAGGAGCCTGGTGGGCTGTAGTCCACGGGGTCGCAAAGAGTCGGACGCGACTGAGCGACTTCACTTTCACTTTCAAAGAATTGAGTGGTGGGTTGGGAAAGGTCCTCTAGGGTTTTTATTGCTTGAAGATGGAGATAAATGCTAACTTACACCGAGGATATTTGGAAATGCTGTGGACTTATCAAAGTCAGGGAAGGCTAAATTTTAAAGGTTAGGTAGGATAGGCAAGCGTATCAATTGACTTGAGAGGAAAGATTTTATCAGGACATAATGAAAATGAATTTGAAAACTATAGAGATTTTATAGAAATTACATCACTTTAGATTACATAATTGAATATTATATACATGTTACATTTATAGAAATTGCATCATTTAACCATAGAGAAGACATAGTTGATCTATATGTGTGTGTGTGTGTGTGTGTGTATGTGTGAATATACTTAATACAGGGCTTCTGGGTGGTTCAGTGGTAAAGAATCCACCTGCCAATGCAGCAGATACAGGAGACATGGGTTCAATCCCTGGATTGGGAAGATCCCCTGGAGTAGGAAGTGTCAACCTGCTCCAGTATTCTTGCCTGGGAAATCCCATGGACAGAGGAGCCTGGTGGGCTAGAGTCCATGGGGTTGCAAAGAGTCGGATACAACTCAGCGACTAAACAACTTAATACATACTTAATACAAATTGGGGTTTTTTCACTATAGTATTGAAGACAGGAGGAGAAGGGGATGACAGAGGATGAGATGGCTGGACGGCATCACTGACTCAATGGACATGAGTTTGAGAAAACTCCAGGAGACGGTGAAGGACAGGGAAGCCGGGTGTGCTACAGTCCATGGGGTCTCAAAGAGTTGGACACAACTGAGCGACTGAACAACAACACTGTAGTATAACTTTGAGGAAGTTCACATTAGGGGAAACTCTCTAGTGTAACAATAAAATCTGTATTTTTGATCCTTCATTATAGATATATCATCCGATAGGGACATGGCCAGCTTTGTCTTGCATTCTGAATTCCCACGACCCCCATGCCTTCAGCTGGGCTTTGGGCTGACAAGGATGAGCAGCAGCACTGGTTAAACAAATACACCCTCATCCTTCAGTGGCTGAGTGCTGCCTGGAAGAATGAGTGCCAGCTGTAATTGTCTAACCACACTACCCTGGAGAGTTTCAAAACCAGAACCCTGGGTAGGTCTGCAAACCTAAAGTGTCCGATGTAACTTTTCAAAGAAGAGTTACTGCCGCTCCTACTGATAATGTTTCCGTAACTAGGAAGGGAAAGAGCAGACTATTTCACCACACTGTAAAGCATTATAAATATAGAGCAGGTTGTTTTTTTTTTTCTCCCCCCATTTTCTGATTTCTCTTCCTACCCATATTCTTACGACTCCTTGCACTGGTTCACTGAGTGATTCTAATAAAAGCTAGTATTTTCCATGTATAGACAATGTGTGACTGCATCTTGATAACAGTGGGGAAAAAAAGGATTGAGCCTCCTCTCTTTTAAAGTGGCCAAATCTAGGACTGTTACATGAGGCAGCAACCAGAAACCACTCCGACCACGGCATCTCCACCTTTGGGGCAGCACCAAGAGATTAACCAGACCAACTGTTTTCGTCATCTGCTCAATCCCTCTGTGTCTTGGGAACATGGCTTGTCCTAGGAGGTGTGTCAGTGATTTTTACACAGTTTACTCAGGTCTAGAAATTGAACACTGACTCTGTTGGGCCTAATGCATGAATTTGGAAATGACTTTTTTTTCCCCCCAGAAATAGTGTTAGGATTTCGTTAGAATAGTATTGATCTCTGATAATCAAACAGGCATTTTTAGAAAACCACTGACAAACCTAAAATGAGACTCCGTTTACATAACCATAAGATCATGATATAAATGATCCAGACTGTGGAAAAGCCGAATAAACATAAAGCTCCTCTTCTACCCTGGGGACTCAGTACTGGGTTTTCCATAATATTATGGAATAAAGACAGCAGGTGCGCCAGTTTCATTGTATATATTGTCATCTTAGCATTTGTTTCTCTCTGCGAAGAGTATATTTTCTCAAAACTACAGATTAGTTTTAAGAATCACCTAGTCTTAAACAATATTTAGTCAGCCTTTTTACTTTGATCAGCTTGTTCTGCTGAACAAGGTATGGAATTGATAGCTGCTATTGATTGGGTGTAGCATTACCTAATCTTCACTAAATGTAGGAAGCTTTTCAGATTTAGAAAGGTGGCAGAAAATGTCTAGTAATGATGCTGCTGGGAATTCAAGCTCAATACTGTGGTCAGTGTAAAAGTGATGTAACCATAAGAGGTATTTTATTATAAGCCTGTCGGTTTTACTAAATGTTGGCTTGGTATATTTGTGGAGTTGTGCGTGTGCATGTGTGATTACTGTGTTTAGCAGATGTTTCCATATTTTATCATTTAAAATATCATCAGTAATAATCTCTATTAATAATGGCGTTGCCATTTTTGTATGATAGGAAGCTAGCATTGAAGCTTTAAAAAAACTTACAGATAAAAGAGACGACGGTGCCATAAAATGGAAAGAAGATTGCATTAGGAATTCAATACAGAAGAAGGGTACATGAAATCATTACTAAAACAGATATAAACGTGACCTTCACTGTGGTTCAGTAATTATCCTAGTCCACACGATGGTGTACGTATCATGATTTTCCTTTTTCTCTTTGTTTTCATTTTTATCTTGGTACTTCACTGGTGAATAATTGCTAAAGGGAACCCATTATGCAAGGCGAGCATTCAGTTTGCAAGTGAATTTGCTTGTAGCTATTGCCATATTTGAACCTCACTAATGTATGTAAATTAAAAACTCTGGTATTCAGAATTGCTCCTGTTTGAAATAAAAACAGAATCTGATCATTACAATCTGCAAGCCAGGTATTATCACTGGGCTAGTGAGCCGCTGATGATAAATTGTACCGAATAGCTTGTGGATAGAATATTTTATCTCCGTTCTCTATCACACAGCACTGCATAAAATAAGAATGATTCATCAAGCATGAGAGCTGCTGGTTTATGAAATTCATTGCTCACGGCAAGTGTATTTTTTAAAATTCAAAAGACAAAGCAACTCACAAGGGTTATTTAGTAATCAGTGTGAATTACTTCTAGGTATAAACCTTAGTGGAAAGGAATTAAAAATACATTTGCTGTACAGGAAGCATTATTGCAAGCAGGGATATAATTTGACGACTTCCCATCTAAGAGCCTTATTTTGACCACATTTAATTCGGATGCCACCTTCTTTTTTTCACATCAAAATTGCATAATCCATCGTAATGGAATCATACATCGACTCAGACGGTGTCAAGCTCAGAGCAGAAACATTTGCATCATCTACCCTCAGATATCCTTTCGCCTGCAGAGGATATTTTGTTTATTCAAAAGGACATGTAAAGAGGAGAGGCCCAGTATAAAGTCATCTTTCTTTCATATTTACAAT
>NC_059171.1:42057945-42122945 GCF_019923935.1 Bubalus bubalis | reverse complement strand
TTAAAAACTCATTTTGACAACCTACCAATGAAAATATAGTAAGCCATTTGTATGAAGAAGTAAAGAACACTGTATATTTTACATCTACATTATCATGCAAAATTGATTTACACCTGATTCAGAAATAGTTCTATTGTAATATTTGATCATCATTTCAGATTCAGAATTTTTGTACTAAGTCCAGTAGTTTCTTTTTTTTTTTTAAATGTCTGAAAAAATACTCATCTCAGAATGAAATGAAGAATCTGAGATGGTTTCCCTTTGATGTTTCCAAAATATTAGAAAATATTCAAATGCCTTATTCATGCCAGGATAAAATATTTCATGAAAGGAAGGCTGTAGTTGTGTAAAGTCATGATTGATTTAACATCAGGTAATTTGGGAAGTTATGAAACTAATAGAAGCAACATAGGTAATAGTCAAAAGTTTTGCCCTGAGAGTTGAATGTAACATAATGCCCCAGATTTAAAGGAATCATTTTAATTGTAATTCAAAAACGATATATGGCAATATCTATTTCATAACTTTCAGATTTCTAATAAGAGAGAAACTCGAATAACTAAAATATAGCTAAAATATATCTGTTGAATATTTTTGAAAGATAGGATGCCTAAACTATTAAGGAATCAAAGCTTTTAGTGAGTAACATAAATACTAGGAAAGAAATACTTCCATTTAAAACAAATTGCCTTTCTTGACTCAATAGACAAATCCATTTCCTGAAGCAAAGGAAAAAAAAAAAAATGAACATTTTCCTTGGCTTTTTCAAATATACGCCTTTAAAAAGGAAACCTGAGTCTCCAGAAATTGGCCCTGGCTTTGCAGAAGCACTCCAGCGGCAGAAAAACTTCTCTAAGTGTCGTTTATTAACATGGAAAAGAGAAATTAATTATGTTTGTTGATTTGGGGTTACCTTTAAATATTTATTTATTTAACCAGTCCACTGCCAGGTTTAAAGTCGGATTAGGGGAGGTGAGAGGTCAGGGAGAAATTCCACAGCTGTGCTCCTGGTGGAGACTGCCCCCCGCCCCCGCCCTGCTGCTGGAGCCCAGGAGAGTGAGCTGTTGGTGTACTGTTCGCTCCCATGGTCGGATCGAAGCCCAGCTCAATAGCATGAAACTCGCCCCCATTTGAGAGATTTGTCTTACAAAACCCTGAAAACTGCTCTGAACATGCATACATTGATTTTTGTGGCTGGAATCTCCCGAGCTTTGATGAAAAGGCAGGCTCCGCACGCAGGTGAAAGGAGGTTACCTCTTCAATATTAAAAAGAGAAGATTAAGGATTTCTGGTCGACTAAGGCTGAACTAATCAGTGGCATGCCAGGGTAAGAAAGAGGACCTGGGGCCTGATGCCCCTGATTTTCTGTTCTTGAACAAGAAGTTCAAAATCCCGCCTGTAACCTGCTAGGTGATGTAACTTACCATTGTTCCATGTCTCACAGATAGTCAAATGGCATATGGTACGTGACCATGTTTGTTTCCCATATTTTACAGATAGTAGTTACTGACTTTTTTAAGGGACATTCATTCTGGTTATAATATGGAAAATGAGGATGTTGTAAAGGATATATACATGAAAATGTCTAAAGGAACTCAGATCATGAAAGACTACCTATTTCATTAGTCACTGAAGACAAATAGCCATTCTGTTTTTGATACTGTTAAGTCTATTAAGTTTACCTCCGTGAAGGTAGAAATAAGTGATTTTTCTAAATTTCTGGCTTTTTTTTTATATTAAACTAGAATTATTATTTGAGTTCAGCAGAGGATTCTTGACATTTGTCCTCTGTATGAACATCGCTAACACTTTTTTTCTCTAGTCAAAGATTACATGCAACTTTACTCTTTAAAAAAAAAAAATCAGAGGATTACAGTGTCCTTAGATAGTTTGCACACATCATTTCTCAGCAGGGAATTCCAGAATGAAATGAATGCACCTCGACTACAAGAGAACAATTTTACACCCTGTAGCACTAATTCCTGTAATTATTTGTGTCCGTCTTAGCCATGATTTGGGTAAAGTGATATGAAACCTTTCTGAAATGATGGTGTCAGTAAGCCTTTAGGGGGGAAAGAAAAGGTTTAAATAAACTAAGCATGCTGTGAGGTTTCATATATTGTAAGATAACTGAAAATGTAACAAATTTATCTAGAATCAAGTCTTATCAACCATGTCTTTGATCTGTTGTAAAAAAACACAATAATGATCCTGAAACAAGCAGCACAGAGGCAGATCAAGCTGGATAAGAGAATTTCAGAAATTAGATAACACTCATTTTCCATCATTTATAGGAACCACTTGGTTTGCCTTTTAGGCATATGTTGTCTGCGCTCTCTCATGATTCACCCAGCATGGCTCATCATCTTCAAGCAGATCTTTTCTATCACTGTTAAATTACAACATCCCATTCAAATAACACATAGAGTGATCATCCAAAAGACAAGATTCCTGGCTCCACACCATTTAATGTCTTATGTCATTAAGATGATAACAAGTGAATGTAGCGGAAGAATGAGATGGCCCTATGGAATTCCTGAGGTATGATCAGTGAACTATATATATATATATATATATATATATATATATATAAGTGCAGACTCAGTGTTATTTTCACGGAAATAGTCCATATCCCCCAGTGCCTACTGTAAGAATGGTATATTCTGCGAGCTTGGTTATAGAGAAAATAGGATTAGTGACAAAAAGAAAAAAAAAAAATCTTAGCAAGCCATTTTTAGGAGATGTAAAGCTGGCTGAGGTGATCATTTATTTTATAGAATGGAGCAGACATTTCAGTTACATCCACCAAAAAAAATTTGGGTTAATTCTAGACTTCCTTTATCATACTATAATTGGCAGTTTGTAGCTTTCAAGAGTTGGAAAGAAGTGAACTTTTAATAATTTTTGTTACATGGACTTAGGGTTTGAATCTTAAAATATCTGTTTTGAGGGTGATTTCCAAGTACCCCCAGAGTTCTTAAAGACAGTTTCCATACTGAGGTTAAAGACAAACCTTTTTTTTTTTCCCCCTTGCAAGCCAATCCATACAGATGCCTTTTTCACCTCTTTGATGTGATAAGGAAGTGTTAAATCAAAGCGAATCCCCTATTCGGGGCACCTTGGGACTGAATAGTGCTTAAGCCAATTGTTACTACTCCTGGGTGTTTAGACAGAGAAGCACACATCTCTCTCTGCAGATCAGAGAGGACCTTGACGGACCCCCTCTGCCACCTGCTATCACTTAATTAGTATCATCATCTGATTTCTAGTTGGAATAATGACATCATGCACTTTTTAGTAAGTGTTACTGTATAATATGTGACAAATTATGCTACACTGGTATTATGTGGTTAAACTACTTGAGGAGGGATTTGTTTTGTTTTTGTCTTTGAGCTTTTGCATCTCTATTTCATTTTTATCCATTCCCAATATTTCCTACAAGTTCAGAGCAAACCTAAAGATAGAATTGGTGAAGTATAACTACTCTAGACTTGGTACCCAGAGAAAGAACTACGGGCTGGTCTTTGAAATGACTGTAAACATCTTTTGTAAACATAGTGGATATTATCAGAGAATGAAGATGAATGACAGGTGTAAATGTAATTAAAATTCAGTTCTGTACAAGTGGAGTTAGATTGGCTGTTCTGTCTCTCTTACCAGGAATTATCTGTCAGTGAATAAGTTGGGGGTTCTGTTCAAGACAGCTTCTTTCTGGTACAGATAGTTTTGCACAGTGAAGGCGGTGAGAAAGAGATCAATGGACTGGAGGCAATGTGGTGTCTTCAAAACCAAAAAAGAACACCTATCGTTTTGAATTCCTGAAAAAGAGTAACACTGCCACACATGTTACAATCAAGGTTATTGAAGATTCAGTTCCGTTAAGATGCCATTCCCTGTGGAGACCATTCAGTTTTGTTTTTCTGATATAATATTAGAAATTGCAGTAAAGGATTTACAATCAGTGCCCTCCTCCGTATCCAGAATTCCCCTTCAGAGGTAATAAAAATACAAAAGAAATTAGAAGGATAATTCTGGTTTTAAGATCCATGGATAAATGTTTTGATCTATGCATTTTAAATGTATTTGTCCATTTTCTATATTACAGTTTGATTTTTATATCTTTATTTTCATGAAAGCCCTGATAAAAATGATCAAATATAATAACTGGCAAAATGTCCAAAAGCTACAGCACAGTCTAGTGTGATTTCTTTGCAATACTGTTGAATAAATATGGCTTTAAACACACATAGACAGTATTTCCAATGGGAAATGCAATTATTGTCTTTTGAAAAATTCTATAAATTGTTTGCTTAGCTGCCATTGATTATAATATAAACAGGATATGCAAGTTCGTGATCTTGTGAGTCAATAGAAGCCAATAAAGCTTTTACTAGTCAATTGTTCAAAGATTTCGTTTACACAATTGCACAACACAAAATGTGCCATGTCGAAAGCCCTGGCTTTGAAAAAAGAGCTCCTTAAAAAAGGCTTCTGTTTCTAATAGTCAGCCCCATCATCTACACAGTCTTGCTTCCATCACACTAAAAGAAACAATTTTAAAAGGAAGTGTAAGATTGACTTACCTTTTTCCTATATCTTTAAATTCTGTTTAAATTTCTATCCTTTCTTTGTGTTGTTTTGCGCATTCCTACATCTTGCAGTGTAGTACACCGCGAAGACCTAGTAAGCGAGTTAAAGGCTGATGACGCTAACGAATCCCAGCGCAAATGACTGAATCGATAGGAAACCAGCCACTGCTGTTTAAGTGTATCGATAAATGTACCTTTATTTTCTCTTGAATGGATAAGTGTCGCAGTTAAGAGTCCTATGGATCTCTTAATTGAAAGTTAATTTTAAATCAATAAAGTGAGTCATTTAAATATTGATTGGCCTTTCTACACGAATTGTTAGCTGATTTTTTTTTTTTTGCAACAACTTTGTTTAAATGCAATCAATAGCCCACAATCAGTATGTTCTATAAAAAATTGACAGATGTTCCCAAAATGCCTGCTAGGCATATTCTTATCTGTTTACATATGCAGCAAAGATAGTTCAGTCTTTCTCACCCTTACTTACATCCTTACAACTCCAGGAATCCTCCCCACCTCACACACACACAAACACACACACACACACACACACCCTTCCCTTGTTTTCCTAGATATCACAATTGTGTTTTCTGTCACATTAAGCCACTTTCTACTGCACCTTTATCTATCATTTACATCTCAAAGGTTTGAAATGAGAAAATTATCTGATATCGTAGTTATCAGAACCAGATCACTCAGGTATCTCAGGGATTGCAGTTTGAAAAGAAAGCAGTTTTATACACCTATAAAAAACTGAAAGACATTTGGAGATAGTCTTTGGGACTGCACCATAGCATATTAGTCATAATATATGTCATAATAATTAGTATTATTGCTAATATTATAATATCATAATGTATTAGTAATATTGAAAGTTAATTTTAAGTCAGTGAGTCGTTTAAATATTGATTGGCCCTTTCTACACAAATGTAGAAAATGTCATAAATAAATATATACATAAATATTCACATAATAAATAAATTACATAAATACATTCACATAAATAAATAATTTACATAAGCATATATATTTTATGTCATAGTAATATTACTTGAAGAAAAATCATCTCCTATGAAATTAAATATTCTTGTCTATGTGAACATGTTTATTAAGCACAAGGCTAGCAGGTACTTTTTAACTGATATAACTTCCCTCAGAAATCATCTCTTTAGCGTAACAACAAATAGCCATGCTCTTTTTCCTTTCAAATTGACAAAGAGAGCAGCCAAGTTAAAAGAATACAGATTGTATTCCATGAACTTCATCTTGATTAACCTAATAAAGTAAACTAAGGTACTTGTAGCTTTCAGCATATCAGCAAATATGAATGTCCTATTCATAGCTTCCTATAAGCCAAGCAGTGATTGCCTGAGAGAAATAGTCTAAAAGCTGTAGAACCATCGTCAGCACCCCTTTCCATAAAGGGGTTCGTTTTGAACAGGACTCCTAATAACCATCTCATACATTTATGAGGCTACTAATAGGTGAAAAGCTTTGATTTTTTTCCTTTCTGAAACCTCCATGTGTGAAAATAGCACTTATTAACAAACAATTGCTCTTTTGAATTAGAGATGAATGAAACTAATAATTTAAACATTAAAAAATATAAAATTAAGAATAGAGTTTTACTGTAGCATACAGTTTTCTCTATCTGGGTTTACTGATATCAACCAACATGAAATAGCCCTAAATTAACTTATGGTGTTACACTGACTGATATTTGACCAAAGTAAAAATACAGCCTAATTGTATTTTGGTTCTGAAGGCTTAGTCAAAATGCAAGTCCTGATATTAGATTTTTAATATCAATAAAAATGAAAATAATGATTTTTCATCCTCCTCCCTTTGGGAAGATTAAAAATTGCCAACCTAAAGTGGAAATATTCAAGGGGTAGCTGATGGAAAGTTTCCTTTGTAATGCTAATTTTAACTTTAAACTCTTAGAGTAAACTCTTTCCACTGTTCTGCAAACCCGCCGTTCTTCTTGCATTATTGTCCTCTTACTACAACATCTCAGAACTCATCCCATTCCATTTTCAGTGTCAGGGAAGCTATATCAAAAGAGACGACTGCACGAAAGTGGTAGGGGTATCATTAGTTCATATGCATACGAGTTCAGCCTGTGAAGATGCTGTGTCTGGGATCAGCCTGAAGATGTGACTGATAGCTCTTATTTGTCTGATAGAGCTGGCCAGGGAAATAGAGCTACAGCTGGTTACTTCATTAGGTCCCCTCATTGATTGAACCCTGCTGAAGTGATGCAGCAGGCTCCTCAGATAACTGCTGGTAATAGAACAAAATGAATTCTTATCACAGAGATTGGAAAGGCCATTAACCCCGGCCTCCAATGCTTTTCAGAGGTCACAGACAGGAAGCCAAGCAGTGACTGGGAAAACTGTTTTCTGTCTAACTACAGGTCACGTTAGAAGGGTGTGTGCGACTTTTTTACCCTTCGGCTTCTGTATGGATGAAACGGTTATACTGGCAGATGTTAATAATCAGCTGTAAATAAATATTGGAACCAGAGAAGAAAAATGAGAAAGCACAGGAATTTATTTCAATAAATATTTAATAAAAGAACAATTGTTCCTGTGATATTTACTGCCAGTTCTGCTGTAGTTTTAAAACTAATACTTTTTCATATAAATTGGAAGGAGAAATACATAGAGGCATGTTAAAAAGGAAATTTAATATGGTTTTATATAAAAATATTTCCTTCCTTCCTTTCCGTCTTTCAGAGATGGAGATTATAATTGTTCCTGGCTGCCCGGCTTCCTCTCCCAGCTAGGAAGCCCTCACCAGGCCATCTCTGAATGAGCACGACAGTGGTTGCCTTCCACCTGGTTGAAAGGAGTATATATCTAAGGAAGAGTCCTATAATTTACATTTAATGCAACCTTTCAATTGACCAGGAGCCCACAACCTCAGCCCCCATCTTACAGCTGAGGACTTTCCCACATTTGTCAAGTCCCTGCCACTCCAGGACCAACCAGTAGGACTCATCCATTTAAAGCCTAAGCAGCTCATGACAGTTGTTTTTCTGCCTCTGCGGCAGAGGCATCCTTAGAACAGCCTCTGTTTTCACATGCTTAGCCTAAGATGGAAAACTTTCACAGGTTAGGAAATAGTTGTGAAGGCTACACCCTCTGGAATAAAATGGACCATTTCTTCTCATTACTAATGTGCATTATTTGCCTGTATATGTATATGGAGATGAAATAAAGGCTATTTTTAACAATATGTTGGTGGCTTCTAGACTTAGGACTGTGATTTAATTTCAGTGTCTGTGGTTGCCTGGTATTTTCTGTTGGAGCCAAACTTTCACTAGGAGTTGATTTATTTAAATGTAATTGGGTCCTGTGGATGAAAAAAAACCTACCCATTTTAGGTCTTCGGAGACCCACCCAGACATTTGGTTTGGCCCTCCATACATAAATAATAACAAGAAGGTGTGTGTTGTCATTGCCCTGCTGGACACAACAGAAGTGGTTTGGCAGGATGGAAACCAAAAGAGATTACTCTGGATAAACATAGAATCAGATGCTTTTCTGCACTGGATTATGTATATGTATACACAGATATGCATAGTTGTGTATTGTATTTTGGAATCTGTAGAATATAAGAACAAAGCTGGGGGGAAATCAGTGTTAAGAAGGCACATATCACTCTTACCTTAAAGTGATGGAAAGGCTTTATTTTATGAGTTAA
Source organism: Bubalus bubalis (assembly GCF_019923935.1). Taxonomy (NCBI): domain Eukaryota; kingdom Metazoa; phylum Chordata; class Mammalia; order Artiodactyla; family Bovidae; genus Bubalus; species Bubalus bubalis. Next base: position 42,114,648 of record NC_059171.1, on the reverse strand, counting down.
TTTTTTTTTTTTTTTTAGTCTGGGCTTATATTAATTAAGTCAAATATCCTAAAAAGTATGTTGAAAGTTGCATTAAGTTAACTGTATTGAAGGCATCAATTTCGAAAGTCAATGTTAAGTTCCATTGCATGTTTCCATGTTGGCTTTGGATGTAAAACTTTTCAATTTAGTATTTGTTGTATGGGTTAATAAATATGCTTTAAAATCTAATTAGGTAAATACTTTCACTTATCTCATTTATCAAGAATGTTAAATTCTGTTGCAGATGTTTCAGAGAATGACACAGAGGCCTGGAATTTCAACTTGTGATACCTGGGGTGAACCTCATGAAACTTTTAGCCTTGTAATTAGTTAGTTGTGCACTATGAACCTTAGTGGGAACTCTGAGTTCACTTCATATTGTCTAATAAAGAACAGGCATTCTTTTTCTTTGTTGAGTTTCAGTGTAAGAATGGTTGATAAACTTGTGTTTTTAATTTTTCATAGTAAGTAGCATTGGGTGATTAAGTCAAATGTAGAAAACAGTATACTTTGGAGGAAAGGAATAATGGTATGTTTGCTTCTCAACAGTCATAAATATTTACATTACATGTATCTTCAAAACTCTTTAATATTTTAAACATTGTCTCCCTTTTTTCACTTGAATGAGCTGACAAAAGCAAAGAGGTATACATTTAGGTTCAATATGGATTGTAGGGAAATTAATGAATTCATGACACAGTATTTGGATTAATGTGTTTTTCTCTCTAACATGTTGTATAATTTACAAATGTAGACAAATGTTTTTGTGTTGTTGTTTAAAATTATTTGATGGGATTCAATCTGACTAGTTTTCCCAACAACTAACTAGCTTCATTGATATAGTTGCAAATAGACAATATTATTCTGAGCGTTGAAGGTAAAGATGGTGCCTATAAGAAAAGATTATGTAGAGTAATAGTGTTTGAAAGTTTCAGTTTTTGAACTGCTCCTTGGCTTTTCTCAAGATCTTTAATGTCCCCAGTATCATGTGTAGATAAAAGTAAAAAATTTTTAAATAGGTTTCTTGTAAAGTATTCTTTTGTGTGTGGTTTTGTGTTTTATAAGAAAAGTCTTGACTTCCAGATACATTGATGGGGAAAAAAGAACATTGCTTTGCTTCTTCGATTCATGAAGATAGTTAGAAATAAGTATTATAAGTATTCAATCTATTTCTTGATTTTACCAAACTTTTCTAAAGCATTTTTTCCCCTCTGTAAAGTCTTATGACAGATCTTTCTGTTTTGATTGAGAATATTTACAAGTTTATTGGAGAAAAAAAAAAAAGAACATCACAAAAGTTGGTAAGCCAAAAATATCAGCATCCTTCAGAGTTTTCATACTTAGGTATTTAGGGATGAAATATGTGGTTGAATTGGAGAATTAAAAAGGATGTCTGGAAATCAACTTTATTTGAAAACCAAGTTGAATCCTTTAATCTTTCCTTCTTCATCAGTTTGGTTTTCAAATAAAAAAATTTCACCACTTTTTGTAGAATACATATTAAATTTTATGAAGCTGCTTTGCATACTATTATTTTAATGCCTTTTTGAAAATATTATTCATCCAGAGCTCAGATATTCCTATTTATTAGCCATAATACAGAAACATTGGGTAGTCTTCTGATTAACCTACATGCTCTGGGTGACCTCTGTTAGTTATTGTTATTCATTCTATACTTAATCAACTATATTCTACATGAGGATTTAGTTAAGTGTTTGGAGAGATCCATTACACTTCTAGGCTACTGTAGTAATGCCTCTTGCCAAGAGGTAAGCCAATGACTCTAAAACATTTGATTATTTTAGTCTAAAAATTCATTGAATTCCTTTTAGACTTTCTGTAGTAGAAAAATGGAATCAGTTTTTCTTTGGAAGAGTTCTGTTTTGTTCTAACCTCGGTGATCAGCTAATTTGTATTTATGTAAACATGTCTGTGTGGTTTGGCATTGCCCCTCGCCCCTTTTTTGATCCTATTCACACAGAGTAAGTGACCACATCACTGGGAAATAGGTGGCATGAGCCAGTGCCCGCTGACTGTTCAAATGTGCTGCAGACTTCATTTAGTTCATCTGGGGTTCAGTGTCTATTTGAATTAGTATTCTTTTCAACGATTTTTATTGGGAACATACAGTTGTTCTTTACTTGTATTATTCTTCAGTAACACTGTCTTTTAAAAAATATCTATCTATCTATCTATACACATATATTGGAGAAGGAGATGGCAGCCATCTTCAGTATTCTTGCCTAGAGAATCCCATGGACAGAGGAGCCTGGCAGGCTACAGTCCATGGGGTTGCAAAGAGTCAGACATGACTGAGTGACTAAGCACACACATATTTACTTTTTCAGATATTTTCCCATTATAGGTTATTACATGATATTGAGTACAGCTATACAATAGGGTCTTGTGGTTTATCTGTCTTATATATATAGTAATTTGGATCTGCTACTCCGAAACTTTTAATTTATTCCCCTCCCCCTTTCCTCCTTTGGTAACCATTAGTTTGTTTTGTTGGTCTGTGAGTCTAATTCTGTTTTGTAAATAAGTTGACTTGTGTCATTTTTTTAGATTTCACATGTAAGTGATATCATATGATATTTGTCTTTCTCTGACTTGACTTAATATGATAATCTCTGATAAACATTGTCTTTGTATGTGTTAGTCAGTCATGTCCAGTTCTTTATGTCCCCATGAACAGTAGCTCACTGGGCTCCTCTGTCCTTGGAATTCTCCAGGCAAGAATACTAGAGTGGGCTGCCGTTCCCTTCTCCAGGGGACCTTCCCAACCCAGGGAACGAACCTGGGTCTCCCACATTCCAGGCAGATTCTTTACTACTGAGCCACCAAGGAAGCCCTCATTACTAAAAACAAACAAAAAAAAAGAAACTAAAAAGTTATGACTGTCTCAATTAGATGACCAAACCTTACTTAATACATTAAGGGTACATTAATGTAATAAAAGGGAACAGAGAACTTTTCTAAGAGCTACATAACACCCACAAAAGAGCTTATCTGAGTTATCTGTGCACAGCTTATTAACCTGGGATCCATGGGCCTGGGAATTCATGCCACCTCATAATTCCCCATGGAGTTATCCATATGTGCATTTTTGTAGGAAAGCGGTACATAACTTCTACCAGATTATTAATATTCCTCAATCAGAAATGCTAAGGCCTAACAACCCTGAAAGGAAGCTAGTGACACATACTTTGGGTTACACTTAAAAATTGTATTTCTCAAGATGGAGCCACTCTGTGGTGCTGTTGCGTTTGCAGCTTTCTCTGAAACTCCACTCCACTAGTCTGACCCCACTCACTGTGTAGGGTGGGTGCTGCTCAGGCATCTTGACTGCATAGATGGACTTCCTTTTCCCCAGTACAAGCCACTAACTTAAGAGCTTCCAGGGACATCATATTTTTAAAGAAATCATCTTAGGAAACCAGAGTTTTCCTAAATCAACTTGACAGAAGTAGTATACAAAGTCACCTTTGTGCTTCTGCTCCTTGAGGCTTTAAGCACTCAGTCAAAACAAATCCACTTCAGTGATTTCAAAAAATGGGTAACTGAGAAAAGAGGGTAGAGAGGAGCTGGAAAATGATGAATCTGGTTCCTCTTAGAAGAAAGGGAAAAAAAAAAAGCATAGCGTTAGACACAGAGTAATTTGAAATAAGAGTGAACAAGAAGCTTATAAGATGTATGACTTAGCTATAGAGAGAGGAAAGATTCTTTGGAATATGGTGAGTGTGTGGAGTTAGAGTGCTTGAGATAGTGAATGTGAATCTACTTGGAAAAGAATTAAGTGTTATGTGAATATAAAGGACCATAGGGTTAATAGTGTGAAAGGAAATGTGAAAAGAGAGGGTTGTAAATATCAACACATAAATAACATATTTAGGTAAAGGTGAATCATTGTCCAAACTTATGAGGTCTTCTCCTCAGCCTTGCAGCAAGTCCTTGTGAGTTGACAAAAGTAAGTGCAGATGTTCAGATCATGGGAAAGCCAAAGGGGTCCTTAAAACTCATATGTGTCCCGCCCACCATTTTACAGCTGAGTGAACAAGTTACTCAGTAGTTTTAGGATTTACTCAGGGTTACAAGGCTACTCCATAGTTTAACCCAAGTGTCTGATTCCCAATTCAGCATCACTGTACTTTATCATATTCTGCCGTTTACATAGGTTTGAAGGGAAGTTTGTATTTATTTTTTAAATTTTATTGGAGTATAGTTGATTTAAAATGTTGGGTTAGTTTCTGCTGTGCAGCAAATGACTCAGTTATGCACATACATATATCCACTCTTTTTAAGATTCTATTCCCATACAGGTCATTACAGAGTAGACTTTACTGTACTATACAGTAGCTTCTTATTAGTTACCTATCTTATTTATTTATTTTTAAACATTTATGTTATTTATTTATTTATGGCTGTGCTGGGTTTTCATTGCTGCACGGACTTTCTGTAGTTGTTTCTAGTTGCTGTATCAGTTCAGTTTAGTCGCACAGTAGTGTCCAACTCTTCGTGACCCCATGAACTGCAGCACACCAGGCCTCCCTGTCCATCACCAACTCCTGGAGTTCACCCAAACCCATGTCCATTGAGTCAGTGATGCCATCCAACCATCTCATCCTCTGTCGTCCCCTTCTCTTCCTGCCCTCAATCTTCCCCAGCATCAGGGTCTTTTCAAATAAGTCAGCTCTTCGCATCAGGTGGCCAAAGTATTGGAGTTTCAGCTTCAACATCAGTCCTTCCAATGAACACCCAGGACTGATCTCCTTTAGGATGGACTGGTTGGATCTCCTTGCAGTCCAAGGAACTCTTAAGAGTCTTCTCCAACACCACAGTTCAAAAACATCAATTCTTCGGCGCTCAGCTTTCTTTATAGTCCAACTTTCACATCCATACATGACCATAGGAAAAACCATAGCCCTGACTAGATGGACCCTTGTTGACAAAGTTGCTGTTTGGGCTTTCTCTAGTTGCGGCGAACGGGGGCTGCTCTCTAGTTGAGGAGCACAGGCTTGTCACTGCGGTGGCTTCTCTTGCTGTGCAGCACAGGCTCTAGGGTGGATGGGCTTCAGTAGTTGTGGTTCCCAAACTCTACAGCACGGATAAATAGTTGTGGCTCACAGGCTTAGTTGCTCTGTGGCATGTGGGATCTTCCTGTACCAGGGATTGAACCCGTGTCTCCTACATTGGCAGGCAAATTGTTTACCACTGAGCCACCAGGGAAATCCTCTATTTTATATATTCAGTTCAGTCGCCCAGTCGTGTCCGACTCTTCGTGACCCCATGAACCGCAGCATGCCAGGCCTCCCTGTCCATCACCAACTCCCGGAATTCACTCAGACTCACGTCCATCGAGTCAGTGATGCCATCCAGCCATCTCATCCTCTGTCGTCCCCTTCTTCTCCTGCCCCCAATCCCTCCCAGCATCAGAGTCTTTTCCAATGAGTCAACTCTTCGCATGAGGTGGCCAAAGTACTGGAGTTTCAGCTTTAGCATCATTCCTTCCAAAGAAATCCCAGGGCTGATCTCCTTCAGAATGGACTGGTTGGATCTCCTTGCAGTCCAAGGGACTCTCAAGAGTCTTCTCCAACACCACAGTTCAAAAGCATCAATTCTTCAGCGCTCAGCCTTCTTCACAGTCCAACTCTCACATCCATACATGACCACAGGAAAAAACCATAGCCTTGACTAGACGGACCTTTGTTGGCAAAGCAGTGTCTCTGCTTTTCAATATATAGTAGTGTGTATGTCAATTCCAATCTCCTAATTTATCCCTCCCCTCACCTTTCCCCGCTTGGTATGTAGGCTGAAGGGAAGATTTTAAAGACTGATCATTGTCTTTTTCTTACCATTTGTCTATAAAACATTTCTCCAGAACAGAAAAAAAAAACAAATTTAAATGACATAATATAGAATGAGACATATGTTGCTTAATGCTTCATTCTCCCAGAGTTAATTGTTCTGTGTCCTTTTGTGTCAAACATACCTGGCTCCTACAGCCAGCAGGTCACTTCCCACAACATGGGGTTGTTTCTGTTTTGTCTCCTCTTCCAGATTCAAGCTCCTTGAAGGCACCAGAGGTGTTTTCATCTTACTCTGTCCTTGCCACATATGGCCCTTGTCACCTAGTGTGCGCTCAGTGAATGTGTGTTCATTTGAATGTCTTTTATACTGTGAAGAAAAATTGCATGCCTAAATCTATCATTATTTCTAGTCCTTAAAGCACTTTGTTATTGTTACACATTTCCAGTGAGATGTAAACAAACAGTTTGAGAAATGGCAAATAAGGGGTTTAGGCAAATTAGGGTAGATTAGGAAGCAATAAAAAAAGGTTCAGCTAAAGTTAAATGAAACAGCAGGGGGCCAAATGATGCTTTACAGATAGAATATTGTAGGTCGTTAGAGCTTAATAGGCAAATGTTTTCATTTTAAAGGCTATAAAATAATTTTAACTGCAATTTCCTCACTTAAAAAAATTCCTCTTAAAGGAACAAAAACAGAGAGAGGGAGAGAAATGGAGAACGTACTGTTGATACTTGCTCATAAGTTTTCATTTTTTTTTCCCTTAAGATTGATTCAAAGCAGTCTTTTCACACTCAGCCTTCTTCCCATTTACAGAAAGGACATTGACCCTTTAAAGATATTTTCTTGTCCAAATGATCATAATTCATAAAATTAAAAGTCAAGTTGACAGTCTGTCTCAGTGCCCAGCCAGATCTTCCTGGACCATTGTTCTCAAGGGAAGTGTGGGGAGGTGATTTTATTGCTACTTTTGCAATAATTGTATACTCTTATTTCATTCTCTAGAGCTTTTGTTTCAAGCAAGAATGTGCTTGAACTTCAAAGGATTAAATACAAAGACTTGCATATTCACAAGTCAGTCACAAGAAGAGACTAGCGAAAGGAAAACAGCAGAGGCGAACTCATTTCTATAATATTGTAACAGTCGTACGTGAGAAGGAAAGGAAGAAAGATTGCTCATAAAAAGTGGCATATGTCTCAAAGAGTTTTTCTCCTTCTTTAGCCTCTCTCTGTAGGATTTTATACTCTTTTCCCTTTGAGAGAGAGAAGCCCAAATACTTGCCCCTCATAGCAAGTGTAACAAACGCTTGATGAATTAATTGGAATCAGAATCAGAATGAAGTGGAGAAAAAGATTCTTCTTCCTTGTTGCCATTATTGATTATAGAACCTCCTTGAGAGGAATCCGCTGGACAGCAGGTCTGGGTGTAGCATTTGGCCTGGGGTGTTGATAGAACAGTTAAAATTCCCTGCCCTCAAGGAGTATAGGAGCTGCCCAGAAGACAGAACCAGTGTACTTGACACAGTAAGTAAGGTAAACCATCTAGGGAGGAACTCCTTCAAGTTCAGAACTGTTCAAAGAAGCAGTGGATCTGCGTGTTTTGTTATAAATATTATGAGTAGTCATATTAGGAATACTAGGACAGGAAGAATGAATAGGATTGGGAAAGTGAAATACAGTTATATTTGTCTGTCTCTGCATCTGTTTATTTGCCTGGTAATTTATGTAGGCATAGCCCTTAAGGCTGAGAGGAGAGACGATGTGGTTCAGACCTAGGCATGAAAGAAAATTGGCAGGACTGTGTTGAGATGCGAGAAACTAAACAGAGTGCCTAATATTGACCATTTAGGAGAAAATGACAATAATTAAGTAAATAGTTGAGACTATGGAAGGCTTTGGAAGCTGAGCAAAGTTTAGATTTGATGAGGCAGAAAATAAGGCATCGAAGCTTTTGAGCGTAAGAATGACATCACTGCAGAGGTGGTGTAGGAAGTGTGATGTGGCAGTCGTGTGTCAGATGGGTAATGTTAAGAGAATCTGGAGGCAGAAGCTGGTTCAAGGTCAGTCATTGTGGTGGATACATTAGGAGACTATGTATTATTATTGTGTGTTTTATTATGTATTATTACTGAGGGAATTGTGGGCAAATAGAAAAGAACATTGAAACCAAATCCACTGAGCAAACTTACCGACTAAATACAAGCAATGAAAGAGTCAAAGATTCCACTTAAATTCCCAAGCTTGGCCTGGGGCAAGAAGGGTGAAAAGCAGGGGCTGTAATACTGAGGCCCAACCCTCCACCTTTCAAACATAATGCTTCAAACAACCAGTGCAAAGAAAAAATAATATGTTCATAAGGTTTTTTTTTTGTTTTAACTAGAAAAAACAGTCATTTTTCATCATGATTTTTAAGTGACATAAATATGTAGTTTAATAAAACTATGTTAGGGGCTGTTTTATTTATCACATTTAAAGATTATACTTATATTAGTCTATTAATATTACTTATACTAAATAAGCATTGAGGAACTCTAATTTTATTTATTCATTTTATTTTTATTTTTGGCTGTGCTGGGTCTTTGAGGCTCAGAGGGCTTTTCTCTAGTTGCAGCGAGTGGAGATACTCTCTAGTATGTGGCATGCGGACCTCTCCTTGTAGTGGCTTCTCTTGTTGCGGACCGTGGGCTCTAGAACATGCAGGCGTTAGTAGTTGTTCAGTAGTAGCACACAGCGGAGAAGGCAATGGCACCCCACTCCAGTACTCTTGCCTGGAAAATCCCACGGATGGAGGAGCCTGGTGGGCTACAGTCCATGGGGTTGCTAAGAGTCGGACATGACTGAGCGACTTCACTTTCACTTTTCACTTTCACACAATGGAGAAGGCAATGGCAGCCCACTCCAGTGTTCTTGCCTGGAGAATCCCAGGGATGGGGGAGCCTGGTGGGCTGCTGTCTATGGGGTCGCACAGAGTCGGACACGACTGAAGCGACTTAGCAGCAGCAGCAGCAGCAGCACACAGGCTCAGCAATTATGGTGCACGCGCTTCTTTGCTCTGAGGCATGTGGGATCTTCCTGGACCAGGGATCAAACCCGAGTTTCCTCCATTGGCAGGCAGATTCTTTACCACTGAGCCACAGGAAAGCCTTTGAGGAACTCTTTTATGGAAGGTGGAACAATGTAAGTCCAGGCCAGTTTTGTATCTGAGTAAGTAAGATTGATTAAAATATCTATAAACTGTGCTGTTGTACTTCAGAGTTGCACATAGTCAGTATTTAGTAAAGACTCATTGAATGCATGAATGAAAACAAATCCAGGACTAGGTCATGAGGTGAACTGTACACAAAGTGAAATACGACATTAATGGGAGGTGAGACTTTTTGTTGGAGATCAATAACCAGGAGAAATTTATTGGTCCCCGTTTATAAGACTTCTAGCAAGACAGAATTGCCATTGTGCATTTGGCAGAAGGAAGGAAAACAAAATGTCCCAACACCAATCCATAAATACCCTGCAACCCCTTCATGGGGGTGGGAGAAGGAAGAACTAGAACAAATGAAAATTGACTCCATTTGACCTTGCCCTCTTACATCCAATTTTGTGACTCTAAAGAGACACTTCTCCACAATTCATAGTGTAGCTGCAAAGAGCAGACACAGAACTGTAAATTGGAGGTCAATTTTCTTTACTCTAGAAAGTTCTAGAGTATTTTGGGTGATACAGGTTAAAAAATGTATAGTGTGTAGAAAAAGAAAATATTAGTCATATAAAAGATGAAATTCATTTCCATATTACTTATTTTATTGGGTCAAACATATGATTATCCTTCCTACATCCTTAAAAATTTCAGTGTTAAGAATCCTTAAAAGGGAATTCTGCATTTGGCTTAAAATACTTTTATTTATAGTTTGTGAAATTAAAGAGAAATAAATTACTTTTCATTATTCATTTGGTTTTTTTACCACTAGATTCCTCCACTTCCTTCCCCCAACATACCTTTTGTTTTCTTAAGGTGACTGTATTTGAATTCTGGTCATCATTTGTGAATTGTCCACACATTATAAAAGGAAAAGTTCACTTTTCCTGACTGTTTGCCACTATCAAATATTTTAGAATAGTGATATCTTTAAATTTTTGCAGATTTTTTTGGTTTGTTAATCGTAAGATGTTTACAATAATGTGGTTCCAGCATATATGTCACTTTTTACATTAGTTATGATCATGAATTACTTCATTGACTTAGTTTTGACAGTGAACTTAATGGACCAAGTCATCCTACATTTTTGAGATATTTTCCTCACCTGTATCAAAATCCTAAAATTCCTCTGCTATGTGTATAACATTAGAAAGATGATAAAAAATATGGTGTGATAGTATTGCCATAAAACTTCATCCAAGAATTTAATAGGGAACTGTTTATGTTCTGCAAGGTTTTTCATTTTTTCTTGATATAATTTTAATGCTTATATGGCCTTCATAATACTAATATCTACAAGGAAAAAAGTCATGGTCTTGGCTCATAATTGGTAGGATTGCTGGTCAAATCTTTATTCAACAAAAATGGTTTCTGTCATTGAGTATTACAAAAAGGACAACAGGAATTTTATATCTTAAAGTAAAATGGGTTTTGCTCTCTGGCCCACTTTTCTAGTCCCTGTTTTACATCATTCTCATTCATTTTGGCACCTCTTTTCTCTCCTCTGTAACTTCCTATTCCCCCCAACTCTTCTCGCCAACTCTTGTCATGATCCTGAGAGCCTCCAACTTCTATAAATCCTCATCTAACTTTCATTGACTTCAATGATGTTTGACTTCCATCCCCATCCCCACTTGCTTCAGAAATCCACACCCATCTGGATCTTGTGAAATCCATCATCTGACACTTGTCACCACCTCACTCTCTTCTGCATTGAGTTTCTCCCCACCACTAGCCCAATCCTATCTCATACCCACATTCTCTATCTACATCATTTTACTTATAAAACCTTCCTATGATGCTACACCAAATTCTGCATGCTCCCCCATTTCCCTGATCCTTTTTATAGCAAAACTCCTCAGAGAATTGTCCATACGTGACTCCTCTATTTCTTCCTCTTCATTTTCTCTTACATCCACATCTAGTGGGTGTTTGCCTGCACCACTCCACAAAAGAAGTTCTGGTCAAAGACCCTAAGGACCTGTTCTTTATCAAACGTCATGGCCAATTTCTAGTTCTCATTTGACTAGACCAACCAGTGTTTTGTAGCAAGTTCACCTCTCCCTTCTTTTTGAAACGTCTCTTTCATGAGGCTTCTCACCTACCATTCTCTCCGGATCTTCTACTTCGTGGACTGCTCTTGCTGAGTCTTCTTCACTGTTTTTCTCTTATCTGGGGAGGGCATGTTGGGAATGTTCTACCTGAGTTCACGCAACGAAGAGTCAGCATACATATAGGAATTTAAAAACAGTAGTAAAACTGACTGGAGGTTAGCCTGCTTAATTATTATTTTTACCACACACTGGCAACTCTAAACAATTTCAAAGTTAAAGCACTGCGCCCTGCAGAGGGGGCTGCTCACAGTGTCCTCTGCTTTGGCACGCACTGCATGAGAGTGTATCCTGGGTTCAGTCACGGTCCCTCATGTATTCTCTGTGAGTTGTCCAGTTGTGTCAGACTCTTTGCAACCCATGGACTGCAGCCTGCCAGGCTCCTCTCTCCATTCTCCAGGCAAGAATACTGGAATGGGTTGCCATGCCCTCCTCCAGGGGATCTTCCTGACACAGGGGTCAAACCCATATCTCTTAAGTCTCCTGCATTGGTAGGTGGGTTCTTCACCACTAATGCCAGCTGGGAAGCCTGTCAACTACTCATAAGTGTTATCTATTACTTCTTCCAAATGATTTTCAACTCAGATTTCTCTTCCAGGATCTAGTTTCAGAAACTTATATTTTTACTAATCAGGTCTCCTCTAGTTCATGTCCAAAACTGAGCTCATTATTTTTCCTTTCACCTCAATCTTGAACTTTTTGACATTCCTTTTCTTTCCAGTGGAATCACTATTCTTCCTTTATTCATGATTTTTTCTCAATGGTAACAGATGAAAGTACAATGATGTTCCAGTGTCCTTTTTTTTTTTTTTAAACAACCAAACTCCTCCTCCTCCATCCCATCCTCTACATAGCATCCCAAACTTGCAGATGTGATCATGGCATCCCCTGCTTAAAACTCTCACTCTGCCCAGATCAAGGGACCCTTTATAGTACTTGCATCCAGGCAAAGAAGAAAAAAAACTTGGCTATGACTCAGAAACCATTTTTTTTTCTGCCGCTAATACAGTCCAAAGAAGCAATGTGCCAAATCTCATCAATCTGTTTGCTCATTAATGAATGATTTATTAAATAAACATTTCATGGGTATGCATAAGTATTGTCTTGAAAATTCATGGTAGGTTCCAATAGTACATTTTTCATTCTTGGCTCCAGCCTAGCCTTTCTAATCTTCCTTTTCTGGGACTATGCATACTTTCACTAACTTTCCCTCTCCAGATTTATTTTACATGTGTTTGTATCCACCATGCCCTAGGTCAATTCTCGTAAGTATAATTTGGGCTATATGACTATATAAATTTGACCTTTCCTAATGTGGTGAAATGCAGAAAACTCCAAACAGTAAAAACCTGAGGATTATTTACATACACTTTAGGAAACTTTTCTGCATCTTAGGTTAATGGTAAATTTATTTCAATGATTACACTGTTGATAAAAAGAATTGATCTAGTCATGTGAGGATTTTCTTTTATGGCCATATATAAGTCACAAAATAAATAAGCCTGCACATGGGAAGCAATAATTTCCCATACATATATATATGGTAATATATATATAACTGTATAAGATAGTTTATTATAAATAGTAGTGGTGCAGTCCATGTTGGCATATTTACAAGATTAAATATTTAGAAAGTATAGTACAAAGATGGTATTTCCTTATTTTGTGTGATCACCTGGAGGTAATAATAACAACTTCCATTTTATCCTTACAATGACTTCTTATAGCAAACAGAATGAATCACTTTTTCTTCACTTGACAATGGGAAGACCGACTCCAAGACGCTAATCAGATCAGATGCATGCTCAGTCGTGTCAGCTTCTTTGCCACCCCATATTCTGTACCCCGCCAGCCTCCTCTGTCCATTGGATTTTCCAGGCAAAGATACTGGAGTGGGTTGCCATTTCCTTCTCCAGGATGCTAATAAATCAGTTTAAATCTACGTGACTTGAGGCCAGAGTTCTAATTCCTATTTTATACCCTTCTCAGTGAACTTGCCTTTGTGCAAACTCTAACATATTATCTCTGGTTCATTAAGAATTGCTTCAGAGGAAAAAAATAAATGTTTTTTGTTTTGAGAATGTTTTTGGTAGCTCATATGCTGTAGGTGACTGCAGCATAAGGAATAGTCTAGAAAATTACTGAACTCAATGTCTGTGTATAAATGGAGAATTTTGGAGTTTTGGAGATTGCCATATTTGCAGACCTGTATTCTGAAATTTGGCTCATCTTGGAGTTTTTCTCTTAATAGAAGGCCGATAGTGGGAGTTTGGAGTCAGGGAGGGTATGGTCCTTCTCTTGCTAGAGAAAATTTAGGACTGACTTGTCCATTACCACCAGTCTTTTGAGTTTATCTTCTTCATTATATTCAGTTGGTCAAAAGGTTCATTCAGGGTTTTCCATAGGATCTTACCAAAAAACCCAAATGAACTTATTTAGTTCCTTTTAGAACCCAATACTGTTGTAAATGGCCAAACCACTGTGAAGCAAACAGTCTCCACAGTGTGGTTCACATACCATTTTACTGCAGCATATATAAAATTTGCTTAGGGCTTTAGAAAAAAAAAAAAAGAAATTGCAAACTATATTGTTTAGGAAACCAGTGTTTGGTCTTGTTAACATTTGCTATTTCTAAAACATCTACACAAATAATAGTGATATTGAAAAGGTTTAAAACACTAACTTAACTGATGGACAGAGAGTCCATTACATATATAACTATGATCTAAAATGTCAAAATACCAAACTGAAGTGGTCTTTTCTTTGAAAAGCTTCTATTTAGCAGTGTGGACCAAGCCAGAGAAGAATCATCTGTGAACACATCTACTAATTATTCAGTGCTAGATGCCCTTCCTAGGTGGCACTAGTGGTAAAGAATCCACCTGCCAGTGCAGGAAACTCAAGAGATGAGGGTTTGATTCCTGGGTCAGGAAAATGCCCTGGAGCAGGAAACAGTAACCCACTCAACTATTCTTGCCTGGAGAATCCCATGAACAGAGGAGCCTGGTCTACTGGGTCGCAGAGTCGGACACCACTGAAGTGACGTAGCATGTGGATGCTTTATATTTATTAATTTTACTTCTTCTTATCCCCTGAAATGTGGGTATTTTTGTTTCCATTTTAACATACAGGATCTTAAATTTCAGGGAAGCTAAGTAAGTTGCCTCTTCAAACAGTTAGAAAGTGGTGGAGTTGGGATTCAAGCCTGAGTGTATTTGGTGCTTAAGTGCATGGTTGTTTTGTTTGTTTGTTTGTTTTTTGGCTTTTCCCTAGTACAAACATATACAAAGGTGTAATCGATATTCTCTTAATGAAATAGTTTTTAAGCAATATAAGCTTCTAAGGGCCACTTAGCTATAGCTGAAGTGGGCAGTTTCTATGTCACTGATGTCTCACCTTTTATCTTTGCTCAAAATTTCAAGTGAAGAGAATGAATCTCAAAAAGTTTTATTTTTCTTTTTTAAAATGACCATTATTTCAACAGAGTTACTTTCTCTGGTTCTCCACAGCCAGAGGGAATGATGTTTTCATGCATAATGGTTCCAAAGACATTTGTCCAAGTCACTCATTGAATATGATTGAAGTAAAATCTTGGGAATGATGAAATCACTGCAGATTCCAGAAAGCATTTTTTTTTTAAAGTTTCAAAATTGATTCAACTCTAGAATTGTTGTAGTAATTTTAAAACTAAGCAGTCTTCAGGGAGCAGCACCTATCATTACAGAAAACTTTGAGGTAAAAGTGTGAGCAAAGTTATAGAAGTTTCCAAGAACCAAATAATGACTGAGACAAAGAAATGCAAATTCCCATAGCAGAAATGATATCCTCATGAGGGGTCTTTGATAGAATTAAAGAAAATAGTGATAAAGATGCATTACTGGACATTTATTTTTTCTATTTAAAAAAATAACTTCAAAAAGCTTTTAACCTAATACGAGACTATTCAGAAAATTTGTCAAATGCGGAGTAGTAATAGAAAGTAGAGGATTAAAAACTAGCTAGGGCTTCCTTGGTTGCTCAGCAGTAAAGAATCCACTTGCCAATGCAGAAGACATGGGTTCAATCCCTGGGTTGGGAAGATCCTGGAGAAGGAAATGGCAAACCATCCATATTCTTGCCTGGAAAATCTCTTGGACAGAGGAGCCTTGGCAGGCTATAATCCATGGAGTCCCAAAAGAATTGGATACAATTTAGCAATTAAATAGCAACAAATGAGATAGAAAGCAAGAGGTTGAAATAAGTAGCCAGTGTTCCACATGAACAAAGGCAATGACTGGGTAGGGTTGAGTAGGGTCTGTGGTCTATGTTTGAAGCAAATGTGTTCCCATGTTGATGAGCAACCTAGGCAAGCCAGCATAGTATGTTAAAGAATGAAAATCATTTCAGACAATATAAAGAGAGATTGTGACAAATCCTATAAGGACTTGACTTTAAATAAGTGGGCAATTGATTGATATGTAGGAATACTCAGTTATCCCTAAATTATAAGAGAAGTTTGATCTTTTAATTTCAAACAATCAAATAAAATAGAAGCTTAAATACAGAGATGTATTAGGTACTAGTAAATTTAAGAAAAAATATTTTAGTAACAGTACTTTAAAGTACAAGACATTAAGAGGATATATTTGTAATTTATTGAAACTACCTGATATCAGGAACTTATTAAATTCTTTTGAGGTCCCATTACACTGAGGTCATAGATGATTTAAGAAGCAGAAAGAAGTGATTGCATGTTTCTGGCCCAGAGGTGCCAGGAGATACTGCCCCCTTATCATATAAAAATAACTTTAAGGTAAAACCAAACAAGGCAGAGTATAGGAGCTTTACTTTTCTTGAAAATAAAAAATTACAAATCCAACCCCATTCAGATAATTGACACTAGAGCATCCAATGCACTTCAGTCTATTACTGCCTAGAAGAAATCGTTTAAGAGAAAACACTGCAAATCAACAATGATGATGTTGCCTGGTTACTCAAAACCATTTGATAGCATGCTGAGTTGCTCAGCTTTTTAGAAGCACATTCTTTGTATCCACATAGGAAAAGGATGGAGAAGACCCCTTGCAACCATTTTTAATTGCAAAGTTGCTTCATCTGGAAACAGTCTTCTCTTTTGCAGTGTACAAGAAAGTGCAGAGGTTTTTATTAAAATGTAAACTGCCAGAATAGTAATAAATGTTCAACTTGATACATTATTCTAAATATGGATCTTGTTATGGTAAATCTGCTTTGAAGGCCTTTGAGCTGTTTTTTTAGGAGGTAGAAAACTCAAGAGTTTTTAGGCTTCTTGGACCAGGAGTCCTGGGGGGCTGCCTGGAGGCAGCCCTGTCCAGGGGAGAAGACAGAGTTTTGGAATCAGACTCACTCAATTGAAATCCAACTACCTTTTTGCCACTCTGTGCCTTTGGACAAAAATTACTTAAAACATCTAAGTTTGCTATCTCATCTCTTCCATAAAAGCAATGATTTTTCTGTGACAGATTCGCTGTGAAGATTAAGGAAATGCATGTAATATGCTTAGCACCTAACAGGTTTCCAACAATTGCTCACTTATTATTTTAAAACTTGAGTATCTTCTAGTATTTTCTCCATATTCCTGTTCTCTAAGATACTTTCTACAATGAGTCACTGAGATGAGGTAGAGGTGGGAGGGGCTTCAAAAGAAATGGGAGGGGCTAGAAGAGTTGTTGACATGGTGGATTCTCTTTCAGAATTTGGTCTTTTTCTCCAAGTATAAAATAAGAATGGGTTAACATTCTTTTTTTTTCTTTAAAGGATGAAAGTAAAGTGGAACTCAAAATGTTACCTAAGACTACAGAAAATGTTTTTCTTTCCATTACTTTAGACCTGTTAGCTTAATATTTATTCTGTTTGGTGGTATATTCTTC
Source organism: Bubalus bubalis (assembly GCF_019923935.1). NCBI lineage: Eukaryota > Metazoa > Chordata > Mammalia > Artiodactyla > Bovidae > Bubalus > Bubalus bubalis. Next base: position 42,097,627 of record NC_059171.1, on the reverse strand, counting down.
ATTTTATGTGCTAAACATTATACTAAAAATAGTGATACATGATTATTTAATGTGTTAACAGATCAATGGGAGGAGTTGAGATGTGTAAATTTTATAAGCCAGTACTATCTTAGAGTATACTTGGCAATTTAAATATCCACCCATTATTTTAAAAAAGTCCAGCTTCCACTGACCATGTGCCAAATGCTTCCTAAACTTACTGATAAGAATATAAAAAGCACATGGGGGCTGCAATAACCAAGTGCAGATTAGATTAGATTTATTCACAAGTCCCAGCACACTTAAACTTAGAATTCTGTTTATGTATCTAGATTGCTTTAAAAAATTAAAAATTCTAGATCTTTCCCTGATCATTATATTTGTATGAATTATAGGGTTTTTTTTAAAAGTATTATTCCAATTTGCAGGGGGTGGGATCAAGATTTGCCATATGAGGACTTGATGATTTTTGAACTAAGATTAAATGCCTGAATGTTATCAGTTAACTTGAAGAATAAATATTATTCAAATAAGGGAAGGGAAAAAGGAGTTAATGAGACTGATAAGCTTATGAATAGAAGTGGCAGGGCAAGGAAAGAGAGTGGTAAGGACTTTTACTCTCATAATTAAAAGTAGGAACCCTAAAAATTTAGGTTTTAAGCTTTGCCTTTGGAGATGTAACCATTAGGGTTGGTGTAAGAGAAAAGGTGTTGAGCAGAACTCAGGTCAAATGAGAAAAAAATGAACATGAGAAGTAATTACAGTATCAAAAGGAAAGTCACTTTTAGTGTTAAAGATGGAGAAACTCTATACAGTCAACAAAAACAAGACAAGGAGCTAGCTGTGGCTCAGATCATGAACTCCTTATTGCCAAATTCAAACTTAAATTGAAGAAAGTAGGGAAAACCACTAGACCTTTCAGTTCAGTTCAGTCACTCAGTCATGTCCGACTCTTTGTGATCCCATGAATTGCAGCATGCCAGGCCTCCCTGTCCATCACCAACTCCTGGAGTTCACTCAAACTCATGTCTATGGAGTTGGTGATGCCATCCAGCCATCTCATCCTATGTCAGGTATGACCTAAATCAAATCCCTTATGATTATACAGTGGAAGTGACAAATAGATTCAAGGGATTAGATCTGATAGACTGGCTGAAGAACTACAGACAGAGGTTCGTGACATTGTACAGGAGGCAGTGATCAAGACCAGCCCCAGGGAAAAGAAATGTAAAAAGGAAAAATGGTTGTCTGAGGAGGCCTTACAAATTGCTCAGAAAAGAAGAAAAGCTAAAGTCAAAGGAGAAAAGGAAAGACATACCCATTTGAATGCAGAGTTCCGAAGAATAGCAAGGAGAGATAAGAAAGCCTTCCTCAGTGATCAATGAAAAGAAATAGAGGAAAACAATAGAATGGGAAAGAGTAGAGATCTCTTCAAGAAAATTAGAGATACCAAGGGAACATTTCATGCAAAGATGGGCACAATAAAAGACAGAAATGGTATGGACCTAATAGAAGCAGAAGATATTAAGAAGAAGTGGCAAGAATACACAGAAGAACTGTACAAAAAAGATCTTCATGACCCAGATAATCACGATAGTGTGATCACTCACCTAGAGCCAGACATCCTGGAATGTGAAGTCAAGTGGGCCTTAGGAAGCATCACTACAAACAAAGCTAGTGGAGGTGATGGAATTCCAGTTGAGCTACTTCAAATCCTGAAAGATGATACTGTGAAAGTTTTGCACTCAATATGCCAGCAAATCTGGAAAACTCAGCAGTGGCCACAGGACTGGAAAAAGTCAATTTTCATTCTAATCCTAAAGAAGGCAATGCCAAAGAATATTCAAACTACCGCACAACTGCATTCATCTCACACACTAGCAAAGTAATGCTGAAAATTCTCCAAGCCAGATTTCAACAGCACATGAACCATGAACTTCCACATGTTCATGCTGATTTTAGAAAAGGCAGAGGAACCAGAGATCAAATTTCCAACATACACTGAATCATTGAAAAAGCAAGAGAGTTCCAGAAACATGTCTACTTTTGCTTTATTGACTACACCAAAGACTTTGGCTGTGTGAATCACAACAAACTGGAAACTTCTTAAAGAGACGGGAATACCAGACCACGTTACCTCCCTCCTAAGAAATTTGTGTGCAGGTCAAGAAACAACAGTTAGAACTGGACATGTAACAACAGACTGGTTTCAAATCAGGAAAGGAGTACGTCAAAGCTGTATATTGTCATCCTGCTTATTTAACTTACATGCATAGTACATCGTGTGAAATGCCAAGCTGGATGAAGCACAAGCTGGAATCAACATTGCTGGGAGAAATATCAATAACTTCAGATATGCAGATGATACCATCCATATGGCAGAAAGTGAAGAGGAACTAAAGAGCCTCTTAAAGAAAGTGAAAGAGGAGAGTGAAAAAGATGGCTTAAAACTCAACATTCAGAAAACTAAGATCATCGCACCCAGTCCCATCATTTCATAGTAAATAGATGGGTAGACAATGGAAACAGTGACAGTCTTTATTTTGGGGGGCTCCAAAATCACTTTAGATGGTGACTGCATCCATGAAATTAAAAGATGCTTGCTCTTTGGAAGAAAAGCTATGACCAACCTAGGCAGCATATTAAAAAGCAGAGATATTACTTTACCAAAAAGGTCCGTCTAGTCAAAGCTATGGTTTTTCCAGTCACCATGTATGGATGTGAGAGCTGGACTATAAAGAAAGCTGAGAGATGAAGAATTGATGCTTTTGAACTGTGGTGTTGGAGAAGACTCTTGAGAGTCCCTTAGACCCCAAGGAGATCCAACCAGTCAATCCTAAAGGAAATCAGTCCTGAATATTCATTGGAAGGACTGATGCTGAAGCTGAAGCTCCAATACTTTGGCCACCTGATGTGAACAACTGACTCATTGGAAAAGACCCTGGTGCTGGGAAAGATTGAAGGCGGGAGGACAAGGAGATGACAGAGGATGAGATGGTTGGATGGCATCACTGACTCAATGGACATGAGCTTGGAGAAGGCTCTGGGAGTTGGTGATGAACAGGAAATCCTGGCGTGCTGCTGTCCATAGGGTTACAAAGACTTGGACATGACTGAGCCACTGACCTGAACTGACGTCATTTTGGTTAAGAGAGCTTTTGTTGTTGTTTACTGGTCCAACTCTTTGTGACCCCACAGGTTGTAGCCTGTTAGGCTTCCCTGTCCTTGGCTATCTCCTAGAGTTTGCTCAGATTCATGGACATTGAGTCGGTGATGCTGTCTAACCGTCTCATCCTCTGCTGCCCTCTTCTCATTTTAACTTCAATCTTTGTCCCAGCATCACGGTCTTTCCCAATGAGTTGGCTCTTCGCATCTGGAGGCTAAAGTATTGGAGTTTCAGATTCCTGAATAAAACTGTATGGATTCAAATCATAGCTTCACCACTTGCTTGGGGGCATCCTAACACATATAAAGGGTATCAATCAGCCTCAGATACTGTAAAATGTTAGTGGTGGTGACGATGGTTGTAATATACTACACAATCTGACTATTGATACTATAATCAATATACTATTCCTCAGAAAATGAAGTAATTACTCCTACCTTGTGTTAATAAAAATAATTTGATCCCATTTTCAAATATGTGATCATCACCAAATGGACAGAATAGAGTAAAATACTAGATGAATTGTCAGTGGTATTATTCTTAAATAGTATTAAGTAAGAAAGGTCAGGTGCTGAAGAACACCAATTAGTAATCTAATTAAATCGCCAGGAAAAGAGACAGATCGTGTTAACAGCAGTCAGATTTGTTATTACAGAGCAATTATTAAAGTGAAATATTGAAAGATGCTATGTATCATTACTAAGCTTTAAACATGTCATTTTACACAGGCAGAAAAGTATAGATTAATCAGTTCACTTGATAAGTTAAAAGCTCCTTTATTAAAATATTTATATCATTTGTATAAAGAAGGCAGCACTGTTGAGGATATAAAAAGAATTATGTGGCATACTGCACTGTGAAAGAAGTGAAAAGTGTTACTTGAACAGTCGTGTCCAACTCTTTGTGACCCTATGGACTGTAGCCCACTAGGCTCCTCTGTCCATGGGATTCTCCAGACAAGAATACTGGAGTGGATATCTATTCCCTTCTCCAGGGGATCTTCCTGACCCAAGGATCAAACCCGAGTCTCCCACATTACAGGCAGATTCTTTACCATCTGAGCCACCAGGGAAGCCCCAAGAATACTGGAGTGGGTAGCCATTCACTGCATTCCCTTATAAAATTATTTTCACAAGCCATTCTCTTCAGAACAGTCTCCATAATTGTGAGATTAAATAGAAGATTTTGGTTTTGACATTTTATATTTTCCTTAAAGGGCTTCCCAGGTGGCTCAATGATAAAGAATCCACCTGCCAGTGCAGGAGATGAGTTCAATCTCTGGATCAGGAAGATCTCCTGAAGGAGGAAATGGCAACTATTCCAGTATCCTTGCCTGGAAAATCCCATGGACAGAGGAGTATGGTGGGCTGCAATCCAAGGGGTGGCAAAGAGTCAGACGCAACAGCAGCTAAACACACACACACACACACACACATTTCCTTAAATCACTATCAAATATAAAGATTTCTATGTGGCAGCAAACTGTTTGGTTACAGTTTATATTTAAGGAATGTAAATATTTTATGAAATATCAGAGTTTTCAAAGGACTAGTGAAAATTTCTTTCTTACCTACCTCCTCCCTCAACTCCCCTAAACCCTCATACTCTTAGTTTGCTGGTGTTCATGAAGATAGGAAAACCTTTATAGATTCCTAAATACTGTGGTAGTGGACATATCCAAAATTTCACAGACTTTTACCAGGCAGACCTGGGTTTTATTTCAAGCTCTGTCAGTTTCGAACTTGGGGACCTGGAGCAAGTGACCTTAACCTCTTTGAGCCTCTAGACTCATGATTTGTAAAATAAAGATAAAATAAAATAATCATTGCCTCCTGATTTTATTGTGAAGGTTCACTTCAGTTCAGTCACTCAGTCGTGTTCGACTCTCTGCAAACCCATGGACTACAGCACGCCAGGCCTGCCTGCCCATCACCAACTCCTGGAGTTTATTCAAACTCATGTCCTTTGTCAGTGATGCCATCCAACCTCTCATCCTCTGTCATCCCCTTCTCCTCTCACCTTCAGTATTTCCTAGCATCAGGGTCTTTTCAAATGAGTTGGCTCTTCGGATCACATGGCCAAAGTATTGGAGTTTCAGCTTCAGTCCTTTCAACATCAGTCCTTCCAATGAATATTCAGGACTGATTTCCTTTAGAATTGACTGGTTGGATCTCCTTGCAGTCCAGGGGACTCTCAAGAGTCTTCTCCAACACCACAGTTCAAAAGCATCAATTCTTCGGCGCTCAGCTTTCTTTATAGTCCAACTCTCACATCCATACATGACTACTGGAAAAACCATAGCCTGGACTAGATGGACCTTTGTTGGCAAAATAACATCTCTGCTTTTTAATATGTTATCTTGGTTGGTCATAACTTTTCTCCCAAGGAGTAAGCATCTTTTAATTCCATGGCTGCAGTCACCATCTGCAATGATTTTGGAGCCCCCAAAAATAAAGTTTGACACTGTTTCCACTGTTTCTCCATCTATTTGCCATGAAGTCATGGGACCAGATACCATGATCTTAGTTTTCTGAATGTTGAGTTTTAAGCCAACTTTTTCACTCTCCTCTTTCACTTTCATCAAGAACAAATAGGCTCTTTAGTTCTTCTTCACTTTCTGCCATAAGGGTGGTGTCATCTGCATATCTGAGGTTATTGATATTTCTCCTGGCAATCTTGATTCCAGCTTGTGCTCCATCCAGCCCAGCGTTTCTCATGATGTACTCTGCATATAAGTTAAATAAGCAGGGTGACAATATACAGCCTTGACGTACTCCCTTTCCGATTTGGAACCAGTCTGTTGTTCCATGTCCAGTTCTAACTGTTGCTTCCTGACCTGCATACAGATTTCTCAAGAGGCAGGTCAGGTGGTCTGGTATTCCCATCTCTTGAAGAATTTTCCACAGTTTATTGTGATCCACACGGTTAAAGGCTTTGGCATAGTCAATAAAACAGAAATAGATGTTTTTCTGGAACTCCTTTGCTTTTTTGATGATCCAGCGGATGTTGGCAATTTGATCTCTGGTTCCTCTGTCTTTTCTAAATCCAGCTTGAACATCTGGAAGCTCATGGTCACATATTGTTGAAGCCTGGCTTGGAGAATTTTAAGGATTACTTTACTAGTGCATGAGATGAGTGCAATTGTGTGGAAGTTTGAGCATTCTTTGGCATTGCCTTTCTTGGGGATTGGAATGAAAACTGACCTTTTCCAGTCCTGTGGCCACTTCTGAGTTTTCCAAATTGCTGGCATATTGAGTGCAGCACTTTCACAGCATCATCTTTGAGGATTTGAAGTAGCTCAACTGGAATTCTATCACCTTCACTAGCTTACATTAAGGTTACGTGACTGCTTTTACACAAATAGTTTACCACAGTACCTGGCAGAGATGGAAACTTAATGTTTGTCATTGTGTTCTTTTTATTATCATAAATCTTTGAAAAGTAGCAATCCTTTGAAAAAATTTACTTAGATACTGTTTGTTGTTGTTCAGTCACTACTGATGTCTATTTGAACAAATCTGTTTGATACACTTAAGTGTGTATGTATGTGCAATGGTAAGATTATTTGATAAAATAGGATTGTTTTTCGCTAGAAAATAGGGGAAGAAATGATTTTAAACACAATATTTATATGTATATACGGTGGTGATGGTTTAGTTACTCAGTCATGTCCGACTCTTTGGGACCCCAAGAACTATAGCCCGCCAGGCTCCCCTGTGCATGGGATTTCCCAGTCAGGAATATTTGGGGGGTTGCCATTTCCTTCTCCATATGTATATATAAGATGACTTACTTGTTTTTGGTATATTTGAGAAAGTTTTGAATTTATAGAGTCCTAAGGCTCCTGGGAAGCTTTCGTAAAATTCTCATCTTGAGATTCATCTATTTCAGTATATAGGGTATAGTTTAATATTTTGAATAAAGATGTCCTAGGTGATGCAAAGAGCCAACTCATTGGAAAAGACCCTAAAGCTGGGAAACATTGGGGGCGGGAGGAGAAGGGGCAACAGAGGATGAGATGCTTGGATGGCATCACGGACTCAATGCAGGTGAGTTTGAGCAAACTCTGGGATATAGTGAAGGACAGGGAAGCCTGGCTTGCTGCAGTCCATGAGGTCACAAAGAGTCAGACATGACTTAGTGACTGAACAACAAGGTGACTTTCATATTCTTCACTCTCTCCTTGATTGAGAATATGTGAAAATGAAATTTCTTAAGGAACTCACAATTTATTGAGTAAACAGACATAGATCACATAATGCAATGCAATGCATCAGAAGTGCTGAGATGTATAAAGGCTAATTGTTATGCAAGCAAAGAGGAAGTGACCCTTGCTTTGGGTTTTGAGGGATGAATGAGAGTTGAACAGAAGAACAAAAAAACATTCAAAAAATAAAACGAACAATATTGATCAAGGTATAACAAAGCGAGAAGTTGCCAGGAGGAAAAAGTGGGCTTCTTGAGTGATCTATTGATTAGACATCAATGCTGTGATCTATTTGGAAGTTATTCCTCAATGTATAAGCAAAAACTGATGACAAATTCTTTTTTCTCAAGATTAACTTAAGATATAGTTACAAGATAATTGTTTTTTTGTTGTTGTTATTATTGTTGGGAATGGGTACTGTGTATTTATTATGATTGTATTGTTTTTAAACAGTTTGCCAACAAAGGCCAAAGATTTTGTATGTAGCAGGAGAAACAATTAGTGAATATAATAATAGTGCTTTGGTGTGCACTTCTATTTTTAAGGTTAATTATTTGTTTAATTAAAACCTTCAGAATCAACCACAGATGCTATTGCCTAGAAATACTAGATAAACTTGAGTCTCTTTGGCAGTGTAAGAATTGTATAACAACTTTTTTATCCTCTCAATAATATATGAGCTTTTCTTACTTTGAAGTCCATATCACATTTTACCTTTATTTGTGTTATTTTATCTTACAGTTGCTGATTATTTATGTAATTATTTCTGCATTTTACAAATGAGGAAATCAGGGCTGAGAGAGGTTAAGTAATATACTTGAGGGTTCCCTTACCTGGAAAGTGCTAGAACTCTGGTTTTTACTCAAGCAATTCTGTTTTTGTGAAAGATAGTTCTTGAGATATTATGAGAGATTAGACTGGAAAGACATGGAATTCCAGGCAGGGAAATTGTTGTGGAGGCTACTGAAATGATCAGGAAAGATACAATGACAGAGAAATAGAGAAACAGACATGAAAGGTACATTGTAAAATGAAATGAATAGCAAGTGTTGAATTGCTGTAGAGAAAAAATAAGGTGTTGAAGGTGATTCCTTAAGTCTTGTTTATCATAGATTCTCATACAACAGGGAAGTCGAAGAGCAGAGTTAGATGGAACTTAGGACTTGGGCGTGAATTTAGCAAACCAGGATGTTGTCAACACTTCTGCTCTGGGGCTCACATAATAGATCAGAATAAAGATGTGACTTTATTGATGACTTGAACTTATTCTTCAGTTTTCTTCAAGTACTTGTTTTCTGTTTTGGTCTCTCACATCATCTCTCCTATATTGTGTTAGTTGCTCAATTGTGTCCAGCTCTTTGCAACCCCATGGACTGTAGCCGGCCAGGCCCCTCTGACCATGGAATTCCTCCGGCAAGAATACTGGAGTGGGTTCCCATGCCCTTTTCCAAGGGATTGTCCAGACCCAGGGATTGAACCCAGATCTTCTGCATTGCAGGCAGATTCTTTCCCATATGAGCTACGAGGGAATTGTATATTGAGGGGTTTTCTTTATTTTTTTGATAGAGAAATAAAACCATGCTCCCAGTTTTATGCAATATGCCATTGTCATTATAACATGTAGGCTTGGCCAGATAACCAAGTGTGAAAAATCTGAATGAACCTTTCCTGTTTCCATATTTTATTCTCTATGATTGTATTTGTTGTGTGTGGCTGATCATGAGAATGAGATCTAGGCTTACTATTCTTTGGACTCATTTGGGCAGCCACTATGGTGTAAGGTGTGCCAGCGAATTCTACCTGGTGCTTATCTCTTTGAAAGTCAAATTTTGTGTTCTGTGGTATTGACTGACACCACAGAGCTGACCATGGTGTGCTGACTACCTTTCATTCTGATGTCCTCTGCAGAAACTGCCTCTTTGGGAGCCAGGACCTGTGAGGATGATCTTATAGAGCAGCAGTTGAGAGCAACCTCAGGTAATTTGTCTTATTCTTGCCTGTCTTAAATGAATTACATTTGTTACTCTCATAATCTATAAAATAAACTCTCTGGAACTGCCCTAGCTAGAACTAATCAAATCACACAAAAAATTTAAATCCTATATAGAATATATCAATATTATATATAATAAATATATAATAAAAATTAAATGTAGTCAAATTTGGATGCATATGTAAAGGAAATTCCCAGAGAACAAGTAACTTCTGCTGGATAATTTCTTATATCTACATTTATACAGAGTGAAATTTTTTACATAAATGGATGGTTTTATACAATGTGAAAGTCAATAAGCTGGATATTGTTTCTGCCCCAAGTCAAACAACCTGGATGCTGGAGTTAGCTTTGGTAATGAGTTGATTGGATTTTTTACAACTGTGTCAACACAATCACTGGTTCCTATGATTTGCATGCTTATGTGTGTGTTAAAAAATGGAGGTGAGGCCTTTTTAGCTGCATTATATTCACATAGTTTAAGAGGAATTTCATCCGTGTTGCTATAATACACCTCACTTATTTCCACTATAAAATGATCCCAGTTTCCAGATTTATACAATTGGAATAATAATGTCAATACAGAACAAAAAATGATTATAAAAAGTCCCTCACATTTATAATGGGGTTTTGAAATATGTTTTAAAATTTCAAGTGAAACTATCCCTCCAATATAAAGTCAGGGCTTCCCTCTTTAAAATTTCTTAAAAGTAAAGTTTACCTTCACCTATGCCTATCTCATGCGAAGAGTTGACTCATTGGAAAAGACCCTGATGCTGGGAGGGATTAGGGCCAGGAGGAGAAGGGGACAACAGAGGATGAGATGGCTGGATGGCATCACCAACTTGATGCACATGAGTTTGAGTGAACTCCGGGAGCTGGTGATGGACAGGATGGCCTGGCGTGCTGTGATTCATGGGGTCGCAAAGAGTCGAACATGACTGAGTGACTGAACTGAACTGAACTGAACTGAATGCCTATCTCATGAATACTTTTTTATTTATAAATCATTATTTATTTTTCATCTTATGTTACTTTTCCATAGAAAACCAGAGAATATATTTAAAATAAATTAGCATAAACTCAGTTTATCTTCCTCACTTCAAGCCAATAAAAAAATTGCATTAATGACTAGGTTGAAAATAATAGGGCAAAAATCAAAACTATGAGAAATATATCAAACTAAAAAGAGACCACTACCTGTCAGTATATTTGTTTTATAAACAAAGACATCAAAATTTATATCTTCAACCTTTCTGAGAAGCTTTATATTTAGACACTCCCATGCCTTCTGGATAGTTTCATGGAGATGTTCTACAAAGAAATCAAATATAACAAATTCCAAATTGAGCTCTTCTCTGAAAACCATTTCTTCTCCTCTTTGATCTTAATTGATTATATCATACCATAGTCCTCATTACCCCAAGTAAGAAAACTCAGAATCATCAATTTACTCAAAATTGGCAGGAACTGTGGGGCATAAGTTTTGAGTAAGGCTGATTAGTTCTTTCATTTTTTAGATGTTTCATGTATATGTGCCAAGTCACTTCAGCCATGTCTGACTCTGCAACCTTATGGACTTGTAGCCCTCTAGGCTTCTCTGTCCATGAGATTCTCTAGGCAAGAATACTGGGGCAGGTTGCCATTCCCTTCTCCAGGGGATCTTCCCAACCCAGAGATGGAACCCAAGTCTCTTATGTCTCCTGCATTGGCAGACGAGTTCTTTATCACTAGGGCCACTGGGAAGCCCTTTTAGATGTTATTTCTATACAAGTAAATTAGTTATTTTCAGATTTCAACAAATAGGAAGGAAGTAGAGCAGAGGTTTTCAAAGTGTGGACCCCTTACAGACAGCATCAGCACAATACAGGAACTGGAAAGAATGCAGATTCTTAGGCCCTATCCCAGACTTAATGTATCAGAAGCACTGAAGATGGGGCCCGGCAGTCTAGGGTTTAACATGCCCTCCAGGTGACAGTGATTCCCACTAAAGTCTGAGGCCCCCACCTGTGTGACTGGTGAGGCGCTATATTAGAAACAGTGGTCAGAGAAGTTCTCTAAGGAAACGACAGGTAAATTGAGTACAAAATAATAGGGAGCAAATTAGGGGAAAGACATTACAGACAGAGGGAAGAGGTTGGTCATATTCTGTGAAGAGAAAGAAGGGTAGTGTGGAGAGAGATGAGTGAAGAGGAGAGCAATGTAAGGTGAAGTCATAAAGGTAGACAGAGGCCTGATCAGTTTAACCACAGTGGAGAGTTCCTATGTTATTTTAAACAAAATAGGAAGCCATGGCAGGACTCAAACAGTAGAATGGCTCAATTTTATTAAGGTGTGCTGAATAGATTGTGGGAAAGCAAGAACAAGTCTTTCCCAGTAATAAGACCATTGCAAGCTACAGGTAAGCAGTTAACGGTACTGGCAATGAAAATGAAAAGAAATAGATGGATTTACTGTATATAAGATATCCTGGAATTGGAATTAATAGGACTTTCTGATAGATTGGTGTGCATATAAGAAGGAGAAAGAAGTCAGTGATGAGCCTTGCTTTTGGTGAATGGTGGTACCATTCACTGAGATCATGGAGACTGGGGAGAAACAGAGTGCGTTGAAGGGTGATCAAGAGCTCCGATTTGACATATTAAGTTTGATATGCCTTTCAGACATCCAAATGGAGATGCAAAATTTAAACCAGTGGACCTGGATCATCTAGGGATATCATTATTTTTCCTCAAATCAAACATTCTTTGTGGATAAGAGAATAGGACTTAGGACCAATGCTGGAGACATTCCAATATTTAGATTTTTAATGGAGGAGTCCCCAGCAAAGGGGAATAAGAAAGAACTTTCAGAGGGGTACGGCATCACAATAGTCTGATGCAATGAAATTCAAGAAAGGGAGTTTTTCAAGGAGAAAGGAGTAGTAACTAACATCTTCTGAGCAAAGTCAAGTAAGATGGAAAGTGGCCATTGGATTTCACAGCATGGAAGTCATCAGTGGCTTTGAGAAGAGCAATAGATGTGGAGCCAGCCAGCGATGGTTGAATAATGAATGTGATTGAGTACAGAGAGAAAATTTAAACCAAAACAAAACAACCCAAACCAGACCAAAACCAAACAAAACCACACAAATGCTTCTTTTAGGTTTAATTGAACGCGAACAGAGGAAGGCAATAGAGTCTAGACTCCTCTTTTTCTTTTCCCAATTTTGCTTCCTAAATGGAACTCAGTGTTCCAGGTAAAAAGTTCTGCCTGCCTTCTATAATTCCAGCCCTGGGGTTGGTGCTTCTGGAACACTGACAAATAAGACAATCACTGTTTTCAGTAAATGTGTACCTATTAGGGGAAGTAGGTAATACTGATTTCCACATGTAACTTAAGTTGTTTCACACTAATGCACAAGAAAAAGGAAAAAAAAAAAACAACTTATCCAGAAACACTAATCTTAGTTCAGCATTCAGGGAAGACTTTTTGGAGAAAGAAGCAATGAAAAGAGAGGGGGGACATATGTAGACCTATGGTTAATTCATGTTGATGCATGACAGAAATCAAACCACTATTGTAAAGCAATCATCAGTCAATTAAAAATAACTAAATTGGTGGCTCAGAAGGTAAAGCATCTGCCTGCAATGCAGGAGACCTGAGTTCAATCTCTGGGTCAGGAAGATACCCTGGAGAAGGAAATGGCGACCCACTCTAGTACTCTAGGCTGGAAAATTCCATGGACGGAGGAGCCTGGTGGGCTACAGTCCATGGGGTCGTAAAGAGTTGGACACGACTGAGTGACTCACTTTCACTTTCTCTCTAATATAAAAAGAAGCAATTAAGAGTAATAATACAGCTAGCATTTTTAATACTTATTTTGCATTAGGCCCTGTGCTAATTTTATACATTATAACAAGTCTATGAAGTAAGTAGCATTAGCTCCATTTTAACATATGATAAAAATGATATTTGCCAAGCTAAACTTAAAGAAAAGATGGGAGTTAAATACAGTGAAGAAAAGTCATTCTAGAAAAGACAAGAAACAGAACGGTGTTTCTTATAGAAAGGAGGTGGGCATCAATGACTGTGTGTGTTCATGAAATGTGGTCTTGGACCAAGAGCATTAACATCATCTGGAACTTGGAGATGTAAATTCTCAGGCCTTACTCTACACTACCAGAGTCAGAATTTGTAGGGATAGAGCCCAGCAATCTGTGGTTTAACCAGTCTTCCAGGCGATTCTGATGCCCTGAAATTTGAGACTGTTCTCAAGTTAAGTGCCAGGTAGGAAGTGAAGAAAGATGAGACTGGAGTGATAGACAGAGACTAGCTATTCTTGCCCTGTTCAGAAGATTGAGCTTTTTCTTTATGTAATGGCAGTCACTGAAAGATGTTACATAGAGAAGTCAGATTTAAGTAGGTCATAAAAAGGATAGATTTTGAGGGAGTAGAGCTGAACAGGGAGACAAAGAAGGGGCACAAGAAGGAATTCTTATAAGCCAAGTGTCTAGAATTGATGCTCCATGTGAAAAACTAAAGATGTTTCAGTTGCTATCCTTCGCTTCCTCTTTCAGTTCAGTTCAGCTCAGTTGCTCAGTCGTGTCCGACTCCTTGCGACCCCATGAATCGCAGCACGCCAGGCCTCCCTGTCCATCACCAACTCCCGAAGTTCGCTCAAACTCACGTCCATAGAGTCGGTGATGCCATCCAGCCATCTCATCCTCTGTTGTCCCCTTCTCCTCCTGCCCCCAATCCCTCCCAGCATCAGAGTCTTTTCCAATGAGTCAACTCTTCGCATGAGGTGGCCCAAGTACTGGAGTTTCAGCTTTAGCATCATTCCTTCCAAAGAACACCCAGGGCTGATCTCCTTTAGAATGGACTGGTTGGATCTCCTTGCAGTCCAAGGGACTCTCAGGAGTCTTCTCCAACACCACACCATGGGTTTAAAAAGTATGTGGTGGTTTCCTTAGAAGACTCAGAGGGTTCCCAAACCCAACTGTATAATAAAGCAGTAGGAACAAAACTGACTGGTGTTTAGATCAGAGAGATAGCATGAAGCAGATTTGGGGTCTCCTGCACTGCAGGCAGATTCTTTACCAGCTGAGCTACCGGGGAGCCCTATAACAATGCAAGGGGAAGTTAATTGTACCGTTGTGAGACTATAAAATTATTTTGTCTTCTTCCTATTATTTTGAAATGTTTTATCATTTATTTGAAAATCAGGAAGTTCTACTGGACCTAATGCATGTTTGAATTATATCATAAAATTTAACATATAAATACTGTGTTTTCCATGAGGCAAAATAATTGAAATATACACAGTGTGAATATAACTATTTTATGAAATGCTATACTTTCATTGTTATTACATATAATATATTGAAGAAATTTATTGATGAAAATGAAAACTGCTTTAGCATCTTTATTTTGGAATTTTCTGTAATTTCCCTCAGTTCTAAGACATCCCTTTAATATATTTCATGCTGTATACTTTTTTCCTTTTTTCATAAAATTCTCTTCCTTTTTTCATAAAATGTAAGCATCTTACATTTTACAGCATTTTACAGTTGAGGAAATGTGGTACTTGAAAATGAGAACGTAGACAACTCTTGCCCTTCACCCCAAATCCAACCTACATGGTTTTCTAGGGGAAAGTGGTTTCTCCACCCTTAATACTCTTGACTGTAAAGCCTATTTATAAAACGAATGTCAAATTTATTTCGAAAACTCTCCTGAAGAACGAAAGTGACCTTTTTCTCCTGACTCGGAGGAAACTTTATGGCGTACAAAAGTTACCCTTTGATTCTTTTTTGCCTGATTAAAAATTCGCCAAGTTCTATGGCTCCAAAGAGCCCTACCTGTAATAAACAGCTTTCGCCTTGGAAACCACAAAACAGGTCTGAATTGCTGGAGCATTAGAGCTAATTGCCTGCCTACTTCAAAGGAAGAACCAGAAAAGGCGGAGGGGGGCCCGAAGTCACAGAAGCCGAGGGAGTGCGGGCAAATCCACCCTGGAGGTTATGAGCTGTGGCTTGGAGGAGCCCGGCAAAGTTACGGCCTCAGAACTGCTGTTTGCGATTAAGTTGATGGGGAGCGTCTATCCCACAATCTCTCCCCGCTGCTGACACAGAGTCTTTGTTCACATTCAGATTTCTCAAACTGTTGCCAGGGTCAGGCTGGGGTCAGACACCACCGTGATGTATAGAAGAACTTGTCTGGGAATTTCTCTCACACTTAAGACACATACCAGAGGATCCTGCAGAAACCGTCTGATGAGACGCAGACCGTACTGGAGTTTCTCTTTTCGTACCTTCATAATTTTCGTTTTCTTCTCCTGACGCGCAATGTTTTATGAACAGGAGTGGCGCTAGCCCTTACCATTTTATGTCCCCTCAAGATAAGGACGCTCAGTAGCACTCTGACGCTTCGTTTTCCAGCCCTGGGGGGAAGGTCTGGTAAATCCGCTCCCAGTAGTCTCGCACCCCTTTCCTGGGACGAGTTTGAGAAGGAATTGCCACGGGCTGTCGCGTAGGTCGCAGGCCTGACACTGGATGGTCGAGTCACGTGTATGGACTTGGGAGGGGAGAGGGGAGAACACCACCTAATCCAGTTATGATTTCAGCCTCCCAAACGGAGCCAGGCCACGGTCCCCACCCAGCCTGGCCCCCTGCTGGAAGGAGGTCTGGGTTTGATCACTTCTTATCACTGAAGGGTAGGGCCATGAGAAGGGTTGATTCATCTTCAAGTACAATTTTCACATGTATTTGCCTGAAAGGGAAGTTTCCCCCAAACCCTCCAATGACTGACCTCTCCCTGAAGACCTCCCCTGCATTTTGGTGCAACACGAAAGTGTATCTATGGAGTCAGTAGATGTGCATGGTGCCTTTGAGGACTTCCAGTTGAAACAAACTCTGATTTCACATGTTTTAAACATCCTTGTTTTCAAACTTGGAGTCTTTCTTTGGAGTTTCTGCCATTGAGCCCAGAACCAACCCCCCTCCTGTTGTCTTCTGGTCTCTAGTGGTACAGCATGGCTGGCAAGTGAAACACTAAATAGCAATTTTTTTTTTCTTTTTGGTGCTCAGCTGCTACATATGACAGTGGATATTTCATTCTGCTGTCAGAACATTATTAAAAAAACATGGGGTGTGGAGAGGGCCACGATTTCCCCTTTCAATCACTATAGCATTTGCAATGAAAATTTTATGCAGTGTGTAATTTTCAGTTAATGCTTGACACTTAAAATGTCCAGAGTCGCGTTTTGTACGGTTCTTGAAGGGTTAATTGTATCATGTTCTCTGCATAAAAGCTCTGCTTATCAAAAGCAAATAGAAGAGTGTATGCAAATGGGTGTCAATGACCTTTTGCCTTTCCAGGGTTAATTTATATGGTCATTAAAGATTTTATGAAATTGAGGAGCCTGGTGCTTCAAATCCCATTTTACCTTCTTCGCCTAATTTATGTAATTCCTACCTGAACAGGGGAATAGGATTTTTATTTTTTGTGCCGCAATGAAAACAGCATGCCATGCTGTGGGGAGTTGCAAGTCTGGTTATCTGGCATTACTCAGATTGCTAAAAATTCATTAAAATGTGACATCAGCACAGTGAGAGACAAATGATCGCAGGATGAAAGAGAACAGTGGGCCTTTCACGGATTAGTGCTACACCGACCCAGCATAGAGGCTAACTGCATAAACAGATTAATCCACCAGCAGCGGCGTAGCTAAGATTTACAGAATAATTAAATAGGGTTGAGTTACTATGAGGATTTCCATGTAATCTAGCTGGTGTGAAACCCGTGAATGAGGTGTGGGGTGATGTGGTTGTCATAGAAGAAGTATACCTTCTTCTGTCCTACACTCCGTAGAGCTCCCCCTATAGAAAAAAAAAAAAAAAAATCCCAGGATAACTGAAGTTTTGTGATCTTACTCTGACAAATTCCAAAGGATTCATCTGGGGTCTAAGGACTGAAAGTTGAGAGTAACACCTGTCTTATATTTAACCCATCATTATCACATTATATTATGAAGACATTTTTCTGAGAATTTGCTTCCTTCTGCCGTTTATCCAAGTCCATGGAGAAGCGGGTTCATGTAGTTTCGAAGACTCTACTATTGAAATTACAAAATCGCCTCGCATTCATTTTTAAATCTTTTCTAGCTCAAACTGCATTTCTTTGAAAAGACTTCTTTTAATTTAGTATGGGCACATTTTCTCAGTGGAAATAAAGAAGTGGCTTGAGATAAAAAACAAACCCTGCATTGGTAGAGCCAGCAGGTTCTAATAGTGACTTTTGAATAAATTCATGTTCTTTTTTGAGAAGGAATGTCTGCAAATGATTCCTAAGTAACAAAGTTTTTAAATGGTCACATTGTTTATTTTCGGGTGTGTGTTTCTGGGGTTTTCCATCCTACTGACTGGTGTGTGTTTCTTAGCAGAAGAACAGAATGAGGAGGCAGAAGGAGCCATTAAACCTATAGCCGGGGCTGACGAGGATGAGAAAGACACGAGTGAGAGAGACAATAGTGAAGGCAAAAACTCTAATAAAGACTCTGGTAAGATGCTAGAATCTTTCACCTTTCCCTCCCCCACCCCATCCCAGCGATCAACCCTTCCTTTGCTGACCCACCCCCAGCTTATTAAAAGCTTTTATTCATTTTAAACTGTCTGAACATTCCCACTACTATTCATTGCATGTGCATTTTGCATGTGATTTCTATCAGTAGCCTCCCATTGACCTATTTTTAATCATAACCATCTGACAGAATAGATGTGGATAAGTTGAAGAATATTGCAGGACGACCAGCGAGATTATTTTTTAATCAAATCAGTTTGTGTGCTTGTAATTTTTTAAGCGCCTTTCATTAATCTTAGCTATACTTGTGATTCCTCTGATGGCATATTAATTTTTCATAAGCATGGGATTAGATATCACTTGAATTTTTTCATTCAATCATATGCACCCCCCTCCCTCCCTAAACCACGTAACCTTAAAAATAAATGTTATTTTTCCTTGCTTTCTGATTTTTTTTTTTTTTTTTTACAACTTACACTCAGGAATTTGCCCTTTTTAAGGGCATCTATTTGAGGCATTTCAAACAAAATCCAGTGAAAAAGTTTACAGATGATTCAGCCTAAGAAGAGGAAATATCATTGAGAAGGGATTAGGTGCTGGGTAATTTTGATCTTCTAGAATAGACAAATCCCAGTAATGAAAGCTACTGTCTTTGAAAACAAACCTTCGTGTCATGACATTTACTTGTGCACAAACAAACCCTAGGCTAGCATCTGGTGTGGATACCTAAGGCTTTTTCTGTGTTTGATTTGGCAAATATATGACTTCATCCATGCTTTGTATGTATGAGATGGAAATCTATGGTTGCAATGAATATTACATTGGCTACTTTTGCTGCACGCTATACCTGGTTTTATTATGTTGGACTCATTGAAGCAGAAGAAGTGCTGAAACGGGTTCAAGCCTATTCGTCTCAGGTAGTCATCTATCTTTTCCTGGAATTCCAGTGACAGCCGCATCTAAAGAAGCTTGTTTTTGCTATGAAGACATTGACTTGTGCAAAAAATATCATTTTCACGTGCACGTTTATTTAAATCTGAATTATCCTGCATTTGTAATTCAGTCTTTGCAGATCTAAATTTTCCATTCCCTTTGCAAATTATTTGAAGAGCCTCCCTGCTACCTACCCCACACCCTTCCATGCTGAATTTTTCTCCAAAATCCAGTGAAAAAAATACCATTTAAATTTGCATCTAGCATATAGTGGCTAGCATATGATTCTAATTTGATTTTAACAGAGAGGATCTAAGGTTGGTTTTGAGCCTAAAGAATGTACAAAAAAAAAAAAAAAAAAATCCCCTAGCTGTATAATAATACAGCTCCTGGGGTTACTGACAAGGTATTTGAAATACCTTGTGATCAGTTAAGGTCAAGGGCAGTGCCATCTAAACTTCATTTGAAAAGAATTGGAAGTAGCAAGGGAGTCAGCTTAGGTCTAGGAGGATCTCATGAAAGCTAGCTGCTTGACTAGGAAGAATCAGGAAGGCCATGATTCTCCCTGCCTTCAGTAGTGATTTTCTCACAGTTGCATCAAAAGAGACTGCAGGGTATGTTCCATCCCTAACCCAACACATGCAGAAGAATGTGTCAAACACACAGCCCATTGGTGTTTGTTGAGTATTCACGTAATGCTTAGGAATGTGACATTGTGCTTGGTCTTCAGTAACTAATACCTTATAAAGGATGAGTTGTAGGAATCTCTTGAAAATGGCTCCAATCTCATCAATGAGTAAGGAGTCTTGCTTGGAGCATACCACAGATACAAGGGCTCTATCTCCATCAGCTTGGTTTACTGGTCTACATAAATAATGGGTTCAATCACTCCCTAATGGCCTGATGAGTTATTATGCTTTCTTGGGCATCTCACTGTATCATCTCATCAGGACTCAGGCATGTGAGAGGATACAGACCATTAGATAATGATAGTTTTCTAAGACACATTTTTAGCCCTACAGGAATGCCTCTCCAACTACATCTATAAGGATAAAAATGTACTTTACCCAACTCAAAGGAATTACTGAGATGCAAATGTTTAGCTTTGAAATGTCCCAGACATTGACAGTTCTTACTATTGACAACTCACATGAACATTTTTAACCCCCTTGGTACATTTTTATTTATTTATTATTTTTAATTGGAGGATAACTGCTTTACAATGTTGTGTTGGTTTCTGTCATAGATCAACATGAATCGGCCATAGGCATA
The DNA here is from genome assembly GCF_019923935.1 of Bubalus bubalis. NCBI lineage: Eukaryota > Metazoa > Chordata > Mammalia > Artiodactyla > Bovidae > Bubalus > Bubalus bubalis. The sequence continues at coordinate 42,077,515 of NC_059171.1, read as the reverse complement.
CATACACATATGAGAAACCCACAACAAACATTATTTTCAATGGTGAAAAACAGAAAGCATTTCCTCTAAGATCAGGAACAAGACAGGGGTGCCCACTCTCACATGAACTTTTAACAAAGTTTTCTGCTTTCTACATTGAATCTCATTAGATGAAAAATTATGACATGGATTTTTTTTTCTTGTAAGTATTTCTAATGATTATCCACTTATGTGTATATTGGTTTTCTTCCTGATGTCAATTATAAATGTCAAAAATCCTGGCAAATTTATACATTAATCACTATCTGAATGTGCTAGATGGGAAAACAGTGTGACCTCACTTTAACACAGAATTTTTTAGACAGGAAGGAATTAACACATGTTAGGAAGAAGGTGTTTGTATAAGCTGTTGTACTTTGTTGCTGACATTAATCTCTAGGACGGGAGCTTTCAAAATGAGACTTGGCAATATGCAAGTTATATTTGTTGAATATTCATTCATAATAGAAAAGCCTCCTAATGCCTCATTTATATTGTCATTTAAATCTAGTGCCACTTTAGATTAATTATAATCCAAATTATAGCTCTGTGCACTACAAGAATTAATATAGAGTTTATCCAGATTAATACATTTGCATTGAAAATGTAATATGTCTCTGCCATGGCTAAGGGGACCGCTTTTTAATAAGGGAGTAAACATGAGGAAAGATGGAAATTAACCTTCATTACTGCAATTAAAATTATCCTTTCATTCTAGTCTCATTAGAAAGAATACTGTACCAGTCATTATAATTTAGGCTTATTTGGAGTTGAATAACATCTTGTGTTATATCCAAGTTTTACAGTATTCAAACTTTATCAAATACATTGATTCATAAGTAATAACCCAGGATTTTGCTGTATTTTTTTTTCAATATTTGCTTTGAATACATATATGTTATTGGATTTTCCTCAGTTGTTATGAACATAAACCATTTTACAACCTTCTGTATTTTAGGGATTGAAAATTTATTAAGTAGGTGGCATCTGAATTGAAATGAATTATGTCATTTTTATATTAGCAATCTCATGCAAGTTAAATAATCCCATAAGTGACAGATAATCATTGACTCATCTATTTGGCAGTGTTTATTTGCAATTAGACTTCATTTTTTTAGTTAAAAGTACATTAAAATGACATTGGTTTTTGAAGATACTGTGATAGCCTTAATAACACAAAATGAATTATGATCTCATTTCAAAATTTTGGTAACAAAACAGTGTTCATTTCAAGTAAAGTTGTAGACATAAACTATGAGTAGTCAGAAAACTTAAAACCTTCCTAAAAAGTAAGTAGCCTTTACTTAATATATTTCTAGAATAAAACAATTCAGAAAAAGACCCCAGATTTGATTTCCTATAATTCACCAGGGAGGCAGTAATACCTAAGGTGATACCCCTTTTTGTAGAAAAGGCATACATGTATAAATTGTAAGGTCCCTCATTTTTGCAAATACTCGTGATGACCTGTTTTCGCTTCAAGAGTCTGTTTTTGTCATATGCTGTCGCATCTTAACATTCTCTGCTGCTGCTTCTTATCAGTAGCATGTATTTCTGAGGTGCCTAGGTAGAGTTTGGGGGTCTAGATTTTATAACTTCTTCTCAATTTAAAATAAAATGGTCTTTAGGGAGCCCCTAGCTTACATTAAGATCATGGTTTAATTAACTTAATTAGCCAAAAGATATTGAAGCTGACACATATATAGGGTAGAATATTATATCCAGCAGTTACCACAATGGTTATGAAATAGTGACCCTAAAACTTTTCTTGAGGCAGGATAAATGTCCCTAAATTCAAAAGCAATTATATTCTTGATAATATGAATATGCATTAAAAATAATATGATTAATTATATCAAATACTTACACCAATGTACAGTCTTAGTAAAATGTTTTAAGCCTTGAAATCAGTTTTTTTGATCCTTATACTACTAACATTAGAAGATATATACTTATAAAAATAAGGCCATAGCTATACATTTAATAGATTTAGAAGTTTCCAGAAGGTTTATTCTTTCTGATATTCCTAAAGCCTGCAAGCAACAAGAATTATGGAAATTCTCTTTTACCTTCTGTGTGACAGTCTTTGATAGCATATGGAATTGGACCAACCTATTATTTGGTCATGTCAGATTCCACCATGTACACAAAAGAATGATAAGGGAATATGACATAGTATTATTCTCTTAAGGAAGCATATTCTTCCTCATTATTAAGGAACTTTAAAAGAAAAATTTTCCAGTCTCACAGGAAAAAAGCAGCTGATAGACACTCACTGATTTAAACGACAATCATTTTATACAACTTGATCTGTCACCTTAAGCAGTCAGTTTTATTTGCCAACCTTCTATATCCCATTGTTTTCTTGTATTTGTTTTTAATACTTTTAAAACAATAGCACAAAATATATTCTGCTTTGAGAATTTTCCTTTTAGAAGAAAAAAATTTTTGATACCTGGATGAATTATAAAATAAACATTCTTGGTTTTGAGATATCTTTGGATATGAAATACTTGGATGTTGTTTAATCAGTGTGATAAAATTCTTTAGTTTATCTCAGATTTAAATCATTCAAATGTAACTATAGTAAATTATATTTTCAAATATCTAGAAAGAATCTAAGTTTCTCTAATATATCTGTATATATAAGACAAATGTACCAATTCAGATAAAATCTAGTGTTTGTAAATCTATCAATAGAAATAAGTCTCAGTGCAATGTGTTTGAAATTGTAGCACTAATTCTATACCTTTCACAGACCTCAATGGAATAACATTATTGTCATTATGTCATTTGAATTCTATTTTAATTTTGGTCTCCTTAGAGTCAGACTTTCAAGTTTCTTTCAGAATTCAAAATTCCTAAAATTATTTATATGGTATAAAACATGCATCTCCATCCAGGAGGGAAAAAGAATCTATTTTGGGGTTCATTTTTATGTTGTTTTCATAACATCCTTGACCTTATTTTTAAATTAAAACTGGGTTATTTTGCAATAAAGTGTAATTTGTTCATTTATATGAACCGTATGTGGATTGGAAAAAAAAATCAAGATAAATCTTCATGCACAGCATACAATCAGATTACGCCTAGACTCTGCATTTACGTGGGTCTGATAGCAATCAATGGTTTAGCTTCGTTGCATTTCAAGATGTATTTGCACCCAGTTGTCCAGTGATAGTGTCCTCACCCTGGAAATAATTTAGTTGCAAATTGACTGGAAGATGGTGAAAATTGAAAGTTAAAATTAGAAATACTCATAATAAACAGCAGAAAAAAGGTCAGATGATGCCGTGCTATGATGAGATTGGAATGGCTGGTAAATGAGGTTTTGTGTTTGTCGTGAGATGTATGTGACATGCCTACCCAATGTCGCTGTAATATCCAGCCTCACAGAAGAGATTATCGGGAAAAGTGATGCTGGAAAGAATTTTCTGTTAGATTGGGAAATTAGAATCACACTCTATCCTTTGATGTGTGTGAGGCTTCTGTACATTACATTGCTCATCTAGGCAAAATTTTAACCATCTTTAACACCGAATATTCAGATTAACCTCATAAAACAATTGTCTTCTTGATTTGGACTGCAATGTCATATGCATAGCCAACTGCTGAAACATCTAAAGCCAAGGATAAATCACAAAAAAGCAGCAGTGGATATATAATGTATAATTTTAAAATCCTATATTCACCACATAAAAGCATTGGTTTCATTCGTGAATTATAACTGGTCAGCCCTTCTCAGAATTTTGAAGTGTTTTTAGTGTCCTAGAATTTTAGAAAAAAAAATAGGTAATGAAACAGTTCCAAAAATAATTATTTTCTGAGTTAGCATTTGTGAATGGGAATAGATTTGCTTTAATGTGATAAAGGTATATTGAGACAGCAGAGGGCATGTGTCATTGATGAATCTTTCATGGTCACTGAGGGTTATCTAAACAGGAGACAGAAGTACATTTTAAAATACATTTATAAAGTCCACTTGGTCAGTGGACAAAAAGAAGTGTGTTTTTGCCTTTTGAGATTAGCATCATTTACAAGTGCTTGCCCCTCCTTCTAGTGATTCAGTGGACTTAGAGCTATGCGAAAGACATCATTTTTTCTGATTTTGATATTGTCAGTCTTTTAAGATTGAGATGTTCTATTCTCTTTTGGGGAATCAGGAGTAATCACACCAGAAAAGGAGCTAAAAGTCAGTGTGGCAGGGGGAACCCAGCCACTCCTGCTGGCAAAAGAAGAGGATGTGTCAACAAAAAGATCAAAGCCTACAGAGGACAATAAATTCTGTCACGAACAGGTACACGTGGTTTGTTTTTTGTTTTTTTCTCCTTTTGCTGTATAAACATTTTTTTTTAAATTGTTGCCCTTGATCATTTTAGTGCCCCCAAACCATTCCATGCTGTTGAAATGTATGTAGACACTGTAATTGGCAAGGTAATTAACTCTTGGTCTGACTTCTAATGCTCCAAAGTCATCAACATCCGTTAACTAATAGGAGTCATGTTTATTCAATATTTTCCAGTTCTATCAGTGTCCTTATTGTAACTACAATAGTAGGGACCAAAGTCGTATCCAGATGCACGTCCTGTCACAGCACTCAGTGCAGCCGGTCATCTGCTGTCCCCTCTGCCAGGACGTCCTTAGCAACAAGATGCACCTCCAGCTTCATCTGACGCATTTGCACAGTGTGTCTCCGGATTGCGTGGAGAAGCTGCTTATGACAGTAAGGGTACCAAGTGTTGATGCATGTGTGCCATAATCTCTGAAGGTATCAACATAAAATCTGTCATTATTGTGTGACAGAAATGTATTTCTTCTGAGTGGCGACAAGCTCTTGCTGACCGTGTCGTAGAAATCACAAGTAAAGGCCCGTTTGTTTCTCCTGTGCCTTGGAAATAAACCCCAAATGTGATACAAGGCATAGCTGATTCAACAACACAGATTTTGCAGCCTTATTCTCATACCTATAATGTTAATCAAATGATTCCTATGGGCACTAGGAGTTTCATCTTTGCTTGGCTATCATTTCTGGGCTACAGAAACCTTCAAGCTTATTTTTAAAAAAAAAGAAAAGTAAAGAAGAATACAGCATTGCCACAGCATTGATCTGAAGTTTGAAAGGAGAGCATTGACCTCAAGAGTCACAAAATGTCCCTGCTTTGGTTGGAAAATATAACTGGGGTACACAACTGGCCGGGGTAAAGTGTGATGGAGTCCATGATGTCTGGGGTACCTTTGTCATGAACCCCTTTGGTTTTCACAGGTGCCTGTCCCTGATGTGATGATGCCCAACAGCTTGCTACTGCCAGCAGCCACCTCTGAGAAGTCAGAGCGGGACACACCTGCAGTCATCACAGCTGAGGGGGCTGGCAAGTATTCAGGTATGCCAACACACTCTGGGCCTTCTATTCATGATGCTGATCTAGCATTATTACCATCAAAGATTTTATGTTTTTGAGATGCATAAAGAAAAAAAAACACACATTTCCAAAAGCTGTCATTTCCAAGGCATATTTACTATCTGGTTATCTGTAAATGACCCTTTGTTGTTATTGTTGCTGTTGAGCTGCTAAGTCGTATCTGATTCTTTTGTGACCCCATGGACTGTGGCTCACCAGGCTCCTCTGTCCATGGGGTTTCCCAGGCAAGTGGGTTTTCATTTTCTTCTCCAGGGGATCTTCTTGACAGGCAAATTCTTTACCAGATTGACCTGGGACACCTAAACTGTCCTTGGGGGGACCTAAATACCACTGACCAGGAATATTTTGTGGGCTCTAATTCCTGAACACTGTGCTTATAACCCTTGCTATCATACTGGTGGTAGCATGCTAATTCTGACTTATTTTCTTCCCATGCTGAAATTCCTTGAGGTCAGAGGTGATTTCTTTGGAAGTTCCTCCTTAACCGTGGTGGTGGATTAGTCGCTAAGTCATGTCTGACTCATTGAGACCCCGTGGACGGTAGCTCACCAGGATCCCGTCCATGGGATTCTCTAGGCAAGAATACTGGAATGGGTTGCCATTTCCTTCTCCAGGGGGTCTTCCCAACCCAGGGATTGAACCCTCAATCTCCTGCATTAGCAGGCAGATTCTTTACTGACTGAGTCACCAGGGAAGCCCTTCAGAGGCTCCTGCATAACAATATTCATTGGCATTTAATCTGTAGACTCCTTCCTGTAAGTGCTGTTTATGCTTTCTTCACACAGGTGACAGTCCAATGGATGACAAAAATATGGCGGGTCTCGATGATTCAAAGGCTAGCGTGGAAATAAAGAGTGAGGAGCAGAAACCAATGAAAGAAGCCACAGAAGTGTTGGAATGGAATAAAAATAGCAGTAAGGATATGAAAATCTCCGACACACTGCAAGATCAGTTAAGTGAACAGCAGAAAAGGCAACCACTCTCTGTCTCAGACCGCCACGTTTACAAGTATCGCTGTAACCATTGTAGCTTGGCTTTTAAGACTATGCAGAAGCTTCAGATACATTCCCAGTATCATGCGATTCGGGCTGCCACTATGTGTAACCTGTGCCAGCGTAGTTTCCGTACATTCCAGGCTTTAAAAAAACACTTGGAAGCAGGCCACCCCGAACTGAGTGAGACTGAACTTCAACAGCTGTATGCCTCCTTGCCTGTGAATGGGGAACTATGGGCAGAGAGTGAACCTATGGCCCAGGAGGACCATGCCCTAGAGCAGGAGATGGAGAGAGAGTATGAGGTGGACCATGAAGGGAAGGCAAGTCCTGTAGGCAGTGACAGTAGTTCTATTCCAGATGACATGGGCTCTGAACCAAAGCGGACCTTACCTTTTAGAAAAGGGCCAAATTTTACGATGGAAAAATTCCTCGATCCATCTCGCCCATATAAGTGTACCGTGTGTAAAGAGTCGTTCACCCAGAAGAACATTCTCCTGGTCCATTATAACTCAGTGTCTCACCTACACAAGTTGAAAAAGGTTTTGCAGGAAGCCTCCAGCCCTGTCCCTCAAGAAACCAACAACAGCCCAGATAACAAACCCTACAAGTGCAGCATCTGCAATGTTGCATATAGCCAAAGCTCAACCTTGGAAATCCACATGAGGTCTGTGCTCCACCAGACAAAGGCAAGGGCGGCGAAGCTGGAGCCCGGTGGTGGCCATGCACCCGGCGGGCACGGAGTGGCAGCCAGCATTAACAGTCCCAGCCAAGGGATGTTAGATTCCATTAGTTTAGCAGCAGTAGGCAGCAAAGATACCCACTTAGATGCCAAAGAATTAAATAAAAAGCAAACTCCAGAATTGATCTCTGCTCAACCTACGCATCACCCACCGCAGTCACCAGCACAGATTCAGATGCAGCTGCAGCACGAATTGCAACAGCAGGCGGCCTTCTTTCAGCCTCAGTTTCTCAACCCCGCCTTTTTGCCCCATTTTCCTATGACCCCAGAAGCTCTGCTACAGTTTCAGCAGCCTCAGTTTCTCTTTCCCTTCTACATCCCTGGGACAGAGTTCAGCTTGGGGCCGGATCTGGGCTTGCCAGTAGGTTCTGCCGCCTTTGGCATGCCGGGAATGACGGGAATGGCCGGGTCCCTGCTTGAAGATTTGAAGCAGCAGATTCAAAGCCAACATCACGTTGGCCAAACTCAACTCCAGATTCTCCAGCAGCAAGCACAACAGTATCAGGCCACACAGCCCCATGTGCCCTCTCAAAAGCCGCAGCCACAGCCCCAACAGCAACAACAACCGCAGCAGCAGCAGCAGCAGGCCAGCAAGTTATTGAAACAAGAGCAAACCACCGTGGCCAGTGCCGACTGCCCCATCGTGAAGGATGTACCCTCTTACAAGGAAGCAGAAGAGATGGCCGAGAAGCAAGACAAGCCAAAGCAAGAATGTGTAAGTGAAGGCGAAGGGCTCAAAGAAAGCAAAGACCTTGGAAAGAAGCCGAAGTCCTCGGAACCATCCATCCCGCCACCCCGCATAGCTTCAGGGGCCCGAGGAAACGCAGCCAAAGCCTTACTGGAAAACTTCGGTTTTGAACTGGTCATACAGTACAACGAGAACAGGCAGAAGGTACAGAAGAAGGGCAAGAGTGGGGAAGGCGAAAGCACGGAGAAGCTGGAATGTGGGACGTGTGGGAAGTTGTTCTCCAACGTTCTCATTCTAAAGAGTCACCAGGAGCACGTACACGGCCAGTTTTTTCCGTACGGAGCGCTAGAAAAATTTGCCCGTCAGTACAGGGAGGCCTATGACAAGCTTTATCCCATTTCTCCATCTTCTCCGGAAACGCCGCCTCCCCCACCTCCACCGCCTCCCTTGCCTCCAGCTCCTCCGCAGCCTCCTTCTCTGGGGCCGGTGAAACTGCCCAGCGCGGTCTCCACCCCGCTCCAGGCCCCAGCGCCCACTCCCCCACCGCCCCCGCCCCCGCCCCCGCCCCCTCCTCCACCTCCTCCGCCCCCACCCCCTTCCGCACCCCCGCAGGTCCAGCTGCCAGTATCCCTGGATCTTCCCCTCTTTCCGTCCATCATGATGCAGTCGGTGCAACATCCCGCCCTCCCGCCCCAGCTCGCCCTACAGCTGCCTCCAATGGACACACTCTCGGCGGACCTCACCCAGCTTTGCCAGCAGCAGCTTGGCTTGGATCCCAACTTCCTGAGGCATTCGCAGTTCAAACGCCCGAGGACGAGAATTACGGACGACCAGCTGAAAATCCTGAGGGCTTACTTCGACATCAACAATTCTCCGAGTGAAGAACAGATCCAGGAAATGGCGGAGAAGTCTGGCCTCTCCCAGAAGGTTATCAAGCACTGGTTTCGAAACACGCTTTTTAAGGAGCGGCAGAGAAATAAGGATTCGCCCTACAACTTCAGTAACCCTCCCATAACGGTTTTGGAAGATATCAGAATGGACCCCCAGCCCTCCTCCCTAGAACATTACAAATCAGACACATCCTTCAGTAAAAGGTCTTCCAGGACCAGATTTACTGACTACCAGCTTCGGGTTCTTCAAGACTTTTTTGACACCAACGCTTACCCAAAAGATGATGAAATCGAACAACTTTCCACCGTTCTCAATCTCCCCACCCGGGTTATCGTTGTCTGGTTCCAGAATGCTCGGCAGAAGGCACGGAAGAGTTATGAGAATCAAACAGAGACAAAAGACAATGAAAAAAGAGAACTCACAAATGAGCGGTATATCCGAACGAGCAACATGCAATACCAGTGTAAAAAGTGCAGCGTTGTTTTCCCCAGGATCTTCGATTTGATCACGCATCAGAAAAAGCAGTGTTACAAGGATGAAGACGATGACGCCCAAGATGAGAGCCAAACTGAAGACTCCATGGACGCCACGGATCAGGTGGTGTATAAGCATTGCACAGTGCCTGGCCAGACCGAAGCAGCCAAAACCGCTCCTGCCCCTGCGGGGGGCTCTGCTTCTGGGACCAGCACCCCCCTGATCCCGTCACCCAAACCAGAACCGGAAAAGACGTCTCCAAAGCCTGAATACCCCACAGAAAAGCCAAAGCCAGGTGACCCCTCGCCCCACCCTCAAGGCACCAAACCAGCCCTGCCGTCAGCATCTTCTTCCTCGGACCCACCACCGCCACTGCCGGCCTCAGCTGCTCAGCCCCAGCCACCCAAACCGCCCCAACTCCTGGGACGACCTCCCTCGGCTTCTCAGACCCCCGTCCCTTCCAGTCCGCTGCAGATTTCCATGACTTCTCTCCAAAACAGTCTACCTCCACAGTTACTTCAGTACCAATGTGATCAGTGTACAGTTGCCTTCCCTACCTTGGAACTCTGGCAGGAGCATCAGCACATGCACTTCCTGGCTGCTCAGAACCAATTCCTTCACTCCCCGTTCCTGGAACGGCCCATGGACATGCCCTACATGATATTCGACCCTAACAATTCCCTAATGACTGGACAGCTGCTAGGTGGTCCTCTCACACAGATGCCCCCACAGACAGCTTCCTCCCACCCCGCAGCCCCGGCCACTGTGGCCGCTTCCCTTAAGAGGAAACTGGATGAGAAGGAAGAGAACAACTGCAGTGAGAAGGAAGGCGGGAACAGTGGGGAGGACCAACACCGTGATAAGCGCTTGAGGACCACCATCACTCCGGAACAACTGGAAATTCTCTATGAAAAATACCTACTGGATTCCAACCCCACCCGGAAAATGCTCGATCACATCGCACGGGAAGTGGGGCTGAAGAAAAGGGTCGTGCAGGTCTGGTTCCAGAATACAAGAGCACGAGAAAGAAAAGGCCAGTTCCGGGCAGTGGGTCCAGCGCAATCGCATAAACGCTGTCCTTTCTGCCGAGCCCTGTTCAAGGCCAAGTCAGCCTTAGAAAGCCACATTCGCTCCCGGCACTGGAATGAAGGCAAGCAGGCAGGTTACAGCTTGCCACCAAGCCCTTTAATATCCGCCGAAGATGGTGGAGATAGCCCGCAGAAATACATTTATTTTGATTATCCATCTTTGCCATTAACGAAAATCGATCTCTCGAGTGAGAATGAGTTGGCTTCTACAGTGTCGACACCTGTTAGCAAGACGGCAGAACTGTCACCGAAGAATCTCTTAAGCCCTTCTTCTTTCAAAGTGGAATGTTCTGAGGATGTAGAGAATTTAAACGCCCCTCCTGCTGAGGCTGGGTATGATCAAAATAAAACTGATTTTGATGAGACTTCATCCATTAATACAGCGATCAGTGACGCCACCACCGGAGACGAGGGAAACGCAGAAATGGAGAGCACCACGGGGAGTTCCGGAGAGGTGAAGCCAGCTTTGTCTCCTAAAGAGGGGAAAACTCTCGACACTTTGCCAAAAACAGCGACCACCCCCACCACAGAGGTCTGTGATGAGAAGTTTCTCTTCTCTCTCACGAGTCCCTCGATACCTTTCAGTGATAAAGATGGTGACCATGACCAAAGCTTTTATATCACGGATGACCCCGATGACAATGCCGACCGCAGTGAAACGTCTAGCATAGCTGACCCCAGTTCACCAAATCCATTCGGCTCCAGCAATCCTTTCAAATCCAAAAGTAATGACCGACCAGGTCACAAGCGTTTCAGAACCCAGATGAGCAATCTCCAACTCAAGGTTCTCAAGGCTTGCTTCAGTGACTACCGAACTCCAACCATGCAAGAATGTGAGATGCTAGGGAATGAGATCGGTCTGCCCAAACGTGTGGTCCAGGTGTGGTTCCAGAATGCAAGGGCAAAGGAAAAGAAATTTAAAATTAACATAGGGAAGCCTTTCATGATCAATCAAAGTGGAACAGAAGGCGCCAAACCAGAGTGTACCCTCTGTGGGGTGAAGTACTCTGCCCGCTTGTCCATCAGAGATCATATTTTCTCCAAACAGCACATTTCCAAAGTGAGGGAGACCGTTGGGAGCCAGCTTGATCGGGAGAAAGATTACTTGGCTCCCACGACCGTTAGACAGCTGATGGCTCAGCAAGAACTTGACCGTATAAAGAAAGCTTCAGACGTGCTGGGATTAGCAGTACAGCAGCCAAGCATGATGGACAGCAGCTCCCTCCACGGCATCAGTCTGCCCACAGCCTACCCAGGACTCCCGGGCCTCCCCCCAGTCCTTCTCCCTGGAATGAACGGTCCATCCTCCTTGCCCGGATTTCCACAAAATTCAAACAGTAAGTCATGTCAAGGAGAGTCAGTCTAATGAATTAAGTGATATTAGGCAGCCAATGACATGTAACCAAGAATAGGGGTATATCGAATCTCTTAATTTCAGTAAGTGAAACTATTAAGTTATTTGGAATATATAGTTCAGTGGCTGTAGTTAATAACCAGGCAGTAAACCACCCCAAACATGTGCAGAAAAAGGTAGATTAGCATCTCATAAATATATTATTTATATCATTATATCTCAGAAACATTCCTTTTTTATACTCATTTCAAAATTAATTTCAAATGGCATTTCAGCACAGACATGTGACATGAAATTTGTTATACATATTAAGAAAGTAAAGTATTAAAGCATTCATTGGCATCTGAATTTATGCTTTTCCTAGGAATACTGATTTTTTTTTTTTTTTTGCTTTTGTACTGTTTTGGGTTTTTTTCCCCTTTAAATGCCAGGAAGTTCAAAAGCAAAGGGCCTTTTAGCCACAGGAATGCCCCTGTATTAAACCTAGCAGGTAATAAAACAGATGTGTAAAGTTTAATTACTAAGAATTCACTTCTATGATAATTTGTACAATTTTGTTTTTAGTAGCATTCATTTTGTTTCTTATTGTTTAAGTATATTTACAACCTTAAAAATACATTAATAGTACTCTATATCTTTCTACCACCACCAGTTGCCTAGATTTATAATCAAGACAGAACAAAATGACAACTGTTTGAGGCACTCCTAGATGATGAATCCAATTCTGTGCTTATCAAGAGAAATGCAGTTTGTACAGTTTAGATTTTGTGAATAAGTATAGGTATCTAGTTATTGAAAAAAACTGAATGTAGTGTTATAGGCATTCATGTAGCCACACATATAACAAAAGTGGTACCTGACACAAACTAAGAAAAAAAGATTCTAGTTTCTTTTTAAACTAAGTTTTATTTTCCAAATTAACAGTATATTTTTTTAAATTTTGACAAGGAAATTATGACATTCCAAAGAGACATCTAGAATGAACTAATACATCTGGGAAGTTTCCAAAACATGATAGGAAGGCTCTTTTTTTTTTTTTTTTTTTCATTTTCTAAATTAGACTTTTACATAAATTTCAAACCTTTCAATTTCATCCTTCTCTGATGGCAATTTTCATTTTAATGTGATTTTGGAAAATATTCCCATTTTTAGTTTGGGAGACAAAAAAACAGTGGTGTCAGGTGACCTCTTGGCCACTACTAACTCAGCTGGTTCCTTGTCCAGAAAGACTTGTTGGCTTTAGAAAGAAGCAGAGTGAATCTCCAAATACAAAGAGTTCTACCCAGAAAATTTATTCAATGTCATTTTCTTTAACTATAGTACCAGCTACCTTCCACTATCCACCTATGTGTAGGGAATGTACTTGGGCTTAATTATCTGAACATTCTTAGAGCCTAAAATATTAGAGCTGCAATTATGTGTTTTGTCTGTACCTTTCAATTAAGTCAAATATAGTTAAAGAATAATGCAATGGCTAATTGTTTTGCATCTGAATGTATTAGTCTTCTAGTCTCACTTTATATATCACTGTGATTATTAACTAATATCTAGAAAAATGTCTTATGTGGAAAAACTACTATGATCAGTTATGTAAAATAGAGCTTTTCCACATAACGTCTAATGTGGAAAAACTCCATGAACACATATAAATTTGAAAATTATGTAAAATAGAATAAAATTTGGTATTTACAATGGGCTCAGAACAGTTCAAGTATGTGTGCCTTTAATCTGCAAGTCAGCTTTGATGGATGATCCTGTGTAGTCACCCTCCTAAGTGGTGATCAGGACATCTTGTTTTTCTCTCCACCGGATCAGGAGGTCTTTGCTTAGACAATGAGTCCTTTACTGACTGCCTTTCCCCTTTGTCACTCTGAAACTAGTACCCAGAGGGCCTGTACAAGAGAAAGCCAGGAGGGAGAGGAGAGAATATGTTTATGAAATACTTAAAAAAACCTAACCTTTCTCCTCATTCTACCACCATAAATATAATTTACATCCTCCTCCTGAAATATGGATTGGCAAAACTATCAGAGTTGTGGAAAGATGTTAGAGGCAGGCCCTTCTTGATGAGCACTGTTTGTTTGTTTTTTTTTCTCTCTTTTTTTTTTTAAATTATGAAAATATAACACATTTACAAGAGACTTGGAAAATACAGAATAAAGTTATATATAGTTCCACTATACATTACAATTATTTCAAGTTGATAAATTAAGATTTTTAGTTAATGTTTCAATATCAAACTCTCAAAAGTTAATAGACTATACAGAAAAGTAGAAGGATATAGTAGACGTGAAAAGCACCATGAACAGTTCAACATACTTAAGATTTATACAATTTTCACATAACAGTAGGATACAAATTCTATTCAAGTTCCCATAGACTATAAACTCGGAAAAGGCAACGGCAACTCACTCCACTATTCTTGCCTGGACAATCCCATGAATGGAGGAGCCTGGTAGGCTGCAGTCCGTGGGGTCGCTAACAGTCCGACACGACTAAGCATCTTCAGTTTCACTTTTCACTTTCATACATTGGAGAAGGAAATGGCAACCCACTCCAGTGTTCTTGCCTGGAGAATCCCAGGGACAGGGGAGCCTGGTGGGCTGCCATCTATGGGGTCACACAGAGTCAGACACAACTGAAGCGACTTAGCAACAGCAGCAGCAGACTATAAACTAGGACACACTGGAACATATCCAGGGATATAAAACAAGTAACAAAAATTTCATGGTCTAAAGGTATTAAAATATACAGAGTCTATTCTCTTATCACTGTGGAATTATGTTAGAAGTCAATATAAAAAGATTTGAAAATAACCCACATATTTTCAACTACAATTTACCAAGGGAAATCTTTGACTTAGCCATTGAAAGTCTCAATAAAGTTACAAGACTCAAAAAACACAGAGGGTGATTGCAGGGAAGAAAGCATTTAAATGAGAAATTAATATCAAAGTGGGAAATTAATATCAAAGGTACATTAAAAATGCCATGAACTTGGAAATTAAATATCGACTTTTAAATGATGGGTGTATCTAAGTAGCCATAACAAGGAAAAATTAGAAAATACAATAAAAATGAAAAGAGAATTCACCAGAATTTGTTACATGCAGCTGAAGTTTTTAAATGCATCAGGTACCAAAGGCACCATGTATCTACTGTACGATTAAATCGTGGACCAAAACAGACGAGAGTATTATATGGAGAAAAGGTCCATGAACATACCTACTGGAATGTGCAATTTCTCTTGAATTAGTTGTTTGTTTTTGATGGAATTTAAACATTAGCACAGCACAGTTACCAGCAGGATCCCATCTGAGAGCCTGAATTCCCACACTTCCAGCTCACATCTTTTTTAGGTTAATTGATCTGTGGTGGGAAATGCTGAATATTTTAATTATCTCATGGAGTAGAGCTGTAGCTCTCCATCTTGCTATCAGCATCTTTCTACTGGATTACGTTTCATCAAACAAGTATCTCCTATGCTCTGTGGAAGAAATAGGTATACCAGCTAGGTGAAATAAAAGAAGAAAATTACTTCATAAGTAGAATATCCCTGTATCTCTCACATGCTTTGGGCTCTTCTAACAGTTTATTATCTATATGAATAAATTTTGATAATATGATGTGTTCACCTTGGGCCCATTTTAAAATTTTGTTCCTAAGAAAATCACTAAAAAGTGCTCCATTGAATGAGATCAGCCATAAAATAAGTAAAAAGTCTGATTCCAAAGGCTGCACCCTCAAACTGACTTAATTGAAACGTACATATTCAGTTTTAGCATTTATCAACCTCCAAATTCGCAGTCAGGTTGATGGAAACAAATAGCCCCAGGTCATTCACCTTAAAACCTAAATAAAGAAACAAACAATCGGCCAACCAGAGGTGTAGAATTGGTATAGAATTTAAAGGCTCAAGAGACAGTTTTCTATGACAGTTAACCTGGAGTATCTTCTAATGCACATTAATGAAGTCTCCTTTATGTACAGTTGGGAAGGTCCCCTGGAGGAGGAAATGGCAACCCACTCCAGTATTTTTCCCTAGAGAATCCCATGGACAGAGGAGCCTGGTGGGCTACAGTCCATGGGGTTGCAAAAAGTTGGACACAACTGAGCGACTAATACTTAACCTCCAAATTTCCTGGTTTTAAAAACCCATTTTGTTCTTTTTTGGATGGAATTCTTATTGTTTTAGCAGCATTAATTCTCATAAAATTTTTTCATCTTAATTTCCAAATTGTTTGGTCTTTCAAGATCACAAGGAAGACCCTTTGAAGAGTAATATCCATCATGTGAGCCTGCTTCCTGAACAGTGACTGAGGCCTGTGTTCAATATCAGGCTTCCCAGGTGGCTCAGTGGTAAAGAATCCACCTGCCAAGCAGGAGACATGGGTTTCATCCCTGTGTTGGGAAGATCCACTGGAGGAGGAAATGGCAACCCACTCCAGTATTCTTGCCTGAGAAATCTCATGGACAGAGGGGTCCAGCAGGCTACAGTCCACAAGGTTGCAGAACAGTTAGACAAGACTTAGTGACTAAACAAAAACATGTTTAGAATCACTACTTACTATTACTTCTTTTTTTAACAAAATGAATTATTTTCTGCTAAAAAATTTTTCCACATTTGTCTTTTTCTATCATGATCATATGCAAAAAGGGGAAATGGTAATAGGAAATCATATGCCTGTACACCTGGAAAAAATTAGAAAACTTTCACATTTTATCCTTTAGAAGGTTAGCTTCTTTTGGATTTTTCCTCAAGAAGAATAGGAAAATAACTTGATTTTCTATTTTTAACGTATTTACTTTATTGTTTTAAGCAGTGTCTGATTCTTTTTATGTGTCTGATTTTTATATGTTCCATTAGTCTCTGGAAATACTGCCTAACCCAGTTCCCTTAAATGGAACTTTAGAACATGCCTTTTGAATTTTTCTCATACCTCAGTGTAATATACTAGCATTTTTGGGGTAAATCTAGATAAGAGTAAGTCTTTAATAATTTTAGCACAATTGTCTTTGGCCCATGTACATCATTAGTGTTATTTTTCACCTCAAGAATAAAGTTTTCTTCTGCGAGACCTAGATCAAAGCAACTTGGGGAAAAAGCACTAAATCTGTGCTATGTTCATGGGGAGACAGGTATTTTCTTCCAAAAAGCATTACTTTGGGGGCATAGACAGCAGTTTCAGACTTTACTGGAGGCTCAGGTGGTAAAGAATCCACCTGCAGTGCAGGAGACCTGGGTTTGATCCCTGGGTCTGGAAGATGCCCAGAGAAGGAAATGGGTACCCACTCCAGTATTCTTGCCTGGAAAATCACATGGACAGAGGAGCCTGGCCAGTTACAGTCCTTGGGGTCACAAAGAGTCAGATACGACTGAGCAACCAACACACTCTAGCATTTTGGGGAAAACAAAACTAAACCAAATCACGGTAATATGAGATCATCTGTAGGAAAACGTTCATCTCTCAGAGAATTGGACCAGGAGTTAGGGAACAGGAAAGAATGTACGTTGTGTAGCTGTTGCTGTCAGTCGCTAAGTTGTGTGCGACCCCATGGACTGTAGTCCACCAGGCTTTTCTGTCCATGGGATTTCCCAGGCAAGAATACTGGAGTGGGTTGCCTTCTCCTTCACCAGGGAATTCTTCCCTGATCAAGGATGGAACCTGCATCTCCTGCATTAGCAGGAGGATTCTTTCCCACTGAGCCACCAGGGAAGCCCCATCTTTTGTAATTACCACCACTTATTCTGCATCGTGATTGGTGTTCAGTTCTTCTCTTCTAAATCTGGTTTTCATACGTCAGTTGACTACTGAATTTTTGATTGTGAACTTCTACAAGTGTATGTCTTTTAGTAGTAGACCTAATGTACATTATTCATTATCCTTAGTCCGTATGTCGTTTACTAAAAATTTTACTTAGCTAATTGTTTAACTCAGCTTACTCCTCAAGATGTTGAATTTCTAAAAATCCCTGATAGTCTTTGACTATAGTAGTTAAGATTCCTACTGCAGTCTTCTAAAAATTTTCATTACTTTGTTATATGACCTCTAGACAAGAATTTGTAGACCCCATCTGATAGGAAAGCCTGAGTCAACAAATATCGATCTACTTGCTTCTAACTACCACTGCGATTTTTTAAAGTCTTAGTTCCTTAAAATTTCTCTTGTCTTAAATTCTCATGTCAGAGAGATAGGTAAGCCAGCAGTTTCCTTAGATTTAGGAGGGAAAGTGCTTAGGCAGTAAGGGGATAATTATTGAGTATGAAGCCTAGACGTTCTTGACCCAAAACTAAGATTGGCATTATGAGTAGGCAAAAGAGGCTGGCCACCAACCTAATATCATTCTAACAGTACAAGGAAGGATCTTTTGTCCTCCATAAAGCTTCTTCCACTCAAATCATTCATGCCTGAAACTCAGGGGTTAATTCTTCTGAATTAATTTTTTAGCTGAAAATAATTCATTTTGTTAAAAAAAAAAATAGTAAGTAGTGATCCTAAACATGTTTTTGTTTAGTCACTAAGTCGTGTCTAACTGTTCTGCAACCTTGTGGACTGTAGCCTGCTGGACCCCTCTGTCCATGAGATTTCTCAGGCAAGAATACTGGAGTGGGTTGCCATTTCCTCCTCCAGTGGATCTTCCCAACACAGGGATGAAACCCATGTCTCCTGCTTGGCAGGTGGATTCTTTACCACTGAACCACCTGGGAAGCCCGATATTGAACACAGGCCTCAGTCATTGTTCAGGAAGCAGTGGTCTTGCCTGGAGAATCCCAGGGACGGCGGAGCCTGGTGGGCTGCCGTCAATGGGGTCGCACAGAGTCAGACACGACTGAAGCGACTTAGCAGCAGCAGCAGCAGCCACTTACCATTGAGGATATTGGAAGATTATTCCCTAACATGATGGAAATTCCTTAGATACTGTTAATAATACAACTACAGAAATGATTTCAAAGCAGGTCAGAGAAAAATTGGGTGTGGTGAGGTTGAAAAGAAGAGCAGCCAGTAATAAGCTAGGCTAATTGACAGTAATATGATAATGAGTGGGGTCAAGTTGAGAGTGATGTTGAGGACTTGAGAGTATCTTGAATGCTAAGCCTTAGACAAGGTTTCTTAGCTGGGTAAAGGCCAATTAAAAAACTAAAGTTCTTTTTCTAGCTAAAGCAAAACCAATACAATATTGTAAAGTAAAAAATAATAATAATAAATAAATGATAAAAAATAAATAAAAGATGAACACATTTCATTAAAAAAAAGAAATGTATGTCACTTTTTGTGTCAGTTATTTTTCATTTTTTTAACACCCAAATGTTGCATTTAGCATAGAAGACTAGCCAATATTTAAAAAAGAGTTTTCCCCACAGCTACACACTGAAACTTCATTCACCTTCTCCTAGTTATTTCTTCCATCAGCCCATCAGACCTCCATCATGGCCCTTGTCTGGATCATTTGGTAGTGAGCCTTCCTTCATTGAAGAACAAACCACAACCCAATTAGGCTTCCAGTCTGTTCCACTTGCAACCAACTATATTTGCCTCTAAAAAAACAGACTCAAGAAAGGCACAGACTTTACAGTTTCCATTTCTACCTTGAGCTGCCTTTTAGTTTTTCACCCAACTATCCAGAGCCTAAAAATGGCTTTGTGATAAATCAGCCACTACATTAGACTGTATGCTTGAAATTCAGCAAAGATCTCCTCCGTTTCAAGTCATACTCTACCCCACATGGGTCTGCCTGCTGAGCATTTAGTTCTCCTTCTCTAATGATATGAGGATCATTTATGCCTGCTACAAGTAAACCTGGAAGAAGCATGTTAGGCCGTTGGGGAGTGGGGGTGGGGTGGGTGAAGGGGTAGTGATAAAGTTGTATGATAACACATGCAATTCCTATCAAGTACTGTTGGC